>NW_005871670.1:214960-316092 GCF_000147115.1 Myotis lucifugus | reverse complement strand
GAAGGGCAGTGGAAGGATGCCCTGGGGTGGCCGGAGAAGGCCTCTCAGGAGGAGCTGTGAGCTGAGACCCAGGGGATGAGGAGCCACCCTGCCAGGGGTGGTCAGTGAGGGGAGGGCTCTGCCCGGGTGGCCTGACTTGATTGACAAGAACCACCTGTCCTCCCCAGGGTAGCCGGCCTGGGACAGATTGGGGGAGGATCGGGACCCCTGGGGGCTGTGCAGCCAGCCAGGAGGGACAGCAGTGAGGGGGCTCTCTGAGTGAGGGGGGGGCGGTGTTGGCTGGGCTCGTCCCCTCAGGCCTGTGCATGAGCTCTGAACTCGGTGTCCACTTCCGTTTGGCGGCTCAGGGAAAGGGCACGGTGGATGCGGTGCCCGATGACCTCGGACAGACAGCGGGATGGAGCCCAGCCCGGCGGCTTGCTCAGCGCTAGCCCTGCAGCTGCACGGCGGCCACAATGGACTGAGGGGCATTGATGGGGACACAGTTGGTCCCTGATAACTTGCTAATAGCGCTTCATATTTTTTTTTTTTCATTTAGAAGAATTGTGTGTGAAAACCGAGTGGGGAGATGAGGCCACTTGATGAAGAGCCTGGGAGCCCACCCCTTAAAGGAACAAGGCGTGTTTTTTCCCCATTTTTTTCATGTGGCTCAGACAGCTGGCTCCTTAAATATTAATCAGGGGTCATTGAGATGCAAATGCGTGCCCACCACTGAAAGGCCTGCAGCTGCAGGGCTGGCGCTGAATGCCCTCGGGCCCAGGTGCAGTGCCTGGCCAGAGCCAGCGCAAGGAGGAGGTGACTTGTGGCCGACCCTCCCTGAGGACAAATGGGGTTGGTTTACCCCTTGACAGGAGGAAAGGAGAGGAGAGAGGCATCGTCTTGTCTTGTTGACTTTGCCGTCACAGCTTTCATGGCTTTTAGCCTTGAAAATAAGGTGTCCCTACAGGTGGACGAGGGGTGAGTGGGGCCTCCACTCCTGTGCGTGAGGCTTTGTGAAGCTCGATCACGTTGCTGGGTTCAAACGACTTTAGGACTTTAGCAGCTACACTCACAGGAGAAACACCGCCAGCCTGAGCACAGGCCCGGGGGGGGGGGGGGCCCACCTGGGCCCCAGCAGGTCAGACTTAAAAACTCAGGGACAGAAAACATTTCCAAAGAGTGGACAGGGAGGGTGGGGAGGGGCTGCAATCACCAGGAACATGCAGTCAAAACACAAAATAAGTTGGACGAAATCTGGGCCACATCTGGGGTTTCAGTGGACACACTTTCCTACACATGCCTGCGAAGACAGACCCAGCTCAAGGCTCTTTATAATAAACACATCGGAAAGGAAGTAGGATCTAACGTTCGACAACGAAACAGATTTTTCTGCTTTAAAACATTTCTGTTGTGAATCAGAACATATACAAACAAGTCCACACAATGTGTGAGCTCAGCAAATGTTCACAATCTGAATGTCAGTGACCACCACCAGCTCAAGAACTCGAACCCTGTGGCCCCTTGTGTGTCCCCAGCAGAGCCACGACCTCGGTCTGTAGCGCCAGTCTGTCCTGTATGCCTGCTAGGTGCTGGGTGACAACATGTGGTACACACGTCCTTGTGTCGATGATTTGATTTCTATTGCGTCTCACCTTTAGCGCGGCTGCATGTCTGGGAGGGACATTCACCCATTTTCCACGTGTGTAGATTGTTGGTTCTCTGGGCTGTAAGACATTCCATCAAGGAAGCACACGAACGTCATTTGATCATTTGTCCATCCTACTCTTGATAGACTTTGGGTTGTTTGCTGTTTTTGTCTCGAACAGGCTGCTGTGAACTTCAGCACATGCCTCCTGGGGATGTCTGTCCCTGCGTGCTATGCACACCCCCAGGGATGGGCTGCTGGGTCCTGGGCATTTACAGTTTGGTAGATGCTGACCAACTTAGATGCTGACCAGCACTTCCACTGCCCTCCACAGTGTTAGCACTGGCATTGCCCGTTTTACTTATTTCAGCCCAGAGTAGTGGTATTTCCCTGTTTTTCCTTTGTTTTCAAAATCATCTCAATTAAGGTGTAAGTGGTGGCGGGCTGGTGCTGGCTTGTTCCACTGCACAAGATGCAAGCATGTACATCCTTTCCAGCTCTGTGCTGAGCGATGACACTCTATAGCTCAGGGGTGGGCAACCCCTGGCACGTGTGCCAAACATGGCACGCCAGTAACTGGCTGGCAAGCGAAACCCTCTCTTATCTTCCATTTACAATTTTTTCCTTAATATCAACTTTTTTATTTTTCAGATAAATTCAGTGTAGGTGCATCTTAGATAAATAATTTTACATAACAAGTTATCTTAAAGACCATAGACATGGATTGACGAGAGAGGGGAAGAGCAATTTCTATGCCTCTGCCTTAACTCTCCCTGCCTTCCTAGATCCGACCAGTGTTTTGGTTTCATCCACATACGCTTGTGAATCTTTGTTCTCAGTGATGAATTTTGTTATGTCTTGTAATAGGAGTAGCCTGACGGATGAAAGTAGTAGCTCGTGCATTCTCTGAAGGTCACGAAATATAAACCTGATGTAAAATCTCTGTCATCAGTGATGCAGCAGCAAAAGTGCCACTGATAATATCAAACGGAGTCATGAAGTTTTCTGTCGGACTATCAGTGTACATGTATACATTAAAAAATAAATGTATTTTTCATCATCATATACTGTGTTTTTGTCGCTCGAATGAATTTTATTATTTCTTCAAGGTTCTTCACATACGTACACCTTAAGAGATATCAAGTAGGTGTAACATGTTCTCAAAAAATTAGGGTTGGCACGCAGAAGAATTTTGAGTCAGAGATTTTGCTGGTTTTGGCACGCACGCACAAAAAGGTTGCCCACCCCTGCTATAGCTTGAATCAGACTCAGTGGGAGTACTTCCATCACAGACATTAAAAAGACACTACAAATCAGGGCTTTATCCAGAGTCAGTTATAATATACACAAAATGCACCTATTTAAAGTGTTCAGCTTGGTGGTTTTTGACAAATGTGTACACCAAAGTACTCACCACACAAGAGAGATACAGAACATTTCCAGCCCCCTTCCCCACTGTTCCCTTGTTCTATGTCCCAGTCAGTTCCTCCCCAACCCCAGGTAACCAAGGGCTGGTTTTCTGTCACTGTAGTTGAGACTGTTTGCCTCCTAGAATTCTGTTTAAATGGAATTACATGCTATGTATTCTTTTGTCTCTGGATTCATTAGCTAAGCATGTTTTAGAAGTTTACACGTGTTGCTGTGTATCAGTAACTTGATCTCTTTTTTTTTATTGTTTAAAGCAGCGGTCGCCAACTGGAGGTCCATGTTGGCGACCGCTGGTTTAAAGTATTACCTATGTCTCCTTTTCCCCTGATTGACCC
This sequence comes from Myotis lucifugus, assembly GCF_000147115.1. NCBI lineage: Eukaryota > Metazoa > Chordata > Mammalia > Chiroptera > Vespertilionidae > Myotis > Myotis lucifugus. The sequence goes on along the minus strand of NW_005871670.1, from coordinate 312,705 downwards.
CCCCCCCCACAATTTGATATCTTTATTGCTAAGGATAATTTGTTGTGTGGACACAACACAATGGAATCATCCACTCCCCTGCTGATGGACTCCTGGACTGTTCCGTTTTTTGGCTCTTATGAATAAATCTGCTAGTAACATTACTTACAGGTCTCTTTGCTTTCATTTCTCTTGGGTAGATACCAAGGAGAAATGGCTGGATTGAATGGTAGTACATGCTTAATGTTTTCAGAAATGCCCAACTGTTTTCCAGTGTTGTACTTTGTTATATTATGATCAATAGTGAACGAGGTTTCCTTTTTCATTTTCTGAAAGTTTATACAGCATGATATAATTTCTTCATTGAATGTTGGCCAGAACTCACCAATCAAGCCATCTTGGCCTGAAATGTTCTTTGTGAGATTTTAAATTATGAATTTAATTTTTAAAAATTGTTATAGGGCTAGTTGGGCTTTCTTTTTCTTCATGAGTCAGTTTTAGTAATTTGTATCTTTCATGGAGTTTTATTTCCATTTCTAGGGTGTCAAATCTATTAGAATTGTTGTTCACAGTAGTCTCTACCCTTTCAGTGTTGATAGGATCTGTAGTGATGTCCCCTCTTCCCTTCTCAATATTGGTAATTTGTGTTTTCTCTCCTTTTGCTTGATCATTGTAGCTGGAGGTTTACCCATTTTATTGATATTAAAAAAAAACCACACACACAGATTGAGTTTCATTTTGTTCCCTTAATGTTTTAGCCCTGAAAGGGTTCTAGTTTTATGCAAAGGTCTTTGGACTCAGTGGGAGTACACCAATCACAGAGGTTTAAAAAAACATACTACAAATCAGAGGTTTATCCAAAGTCATAAGGATAAAGTACTTCTTCCTTTCAGCCTGGGAGGCACCATTCTGGTTTCCAGCTTCTCTTCTTTTATTGAATAATAACCCAGATTATTCCTTCTTTTTTTGGTTTTGTTATTCTTCCCTTTCATTTTTTTGAAGTTGACATTAACATAAAATTAACCATTTGAGAAGTGAATAATCAGCAGCATTTAGTACATCAGTGTTGTACAATCAGCACCTCTATCTAGTTCCAAAATATTTCATCCCCTCCAAAGGAAACCCTGTGCCCATTAGCAGATACTCCCCATTCTCCTCTCCCCCCAGCCTCTGGCAATCACTAATCTTCTTTCCATCTTTATGGATGTGTCTATTCTAGATATTTTATGTAAGTGGAATCATGTAATAGGTGACCTTTCATGTCTGGCTTCTTTTACTGAACATAGTTTTCAAGGTTTACCCACATTGTAGCATGTGTCAATATTTTATTCCTTTCTGTGGCTGAATAACATTCCATTGCATGGATAGATCACATTCTGTTCATCCATTCACTTGTTAGTGGATATTTGGGTTGTTTCCAACTTTTGGGTATTACGAATAATACTGTTGTGAAGAAGTATCTGCTTGAGTCCCTGTTTTCAATTTTTTGGACATATACCCAGAAGTATTGATGAATCATATGGTAATTCTATGTTTAACTTTCTGTTTTCCACAGTGCCTATACCATTTTACATTGCCACATGCAATGTACAAAGGTTCCAATTTCTCCACATCCTCACCAGCACTTGTTATTCTCTGTTTAGAAAATGAAAGCCGTCCTGGTGGGTGTGAAGTGGTATCTCATTGTGGTTTCCATGTGCATTTCCCTAATGACTGAGAATGCTGAGCATCTTTTCATGTACTTGTTGGCCATTTGTATGTGTTCCTTGGAGAAATGTCTATTCAAGTTCTTTTAAATTGGGGTGTTTGTCTTTTTGTTGCTTAATTGTAAGCATTCCTTATATATTGTGAACACTAGACTCTTATAAGATATATGACTTGCAAATATTTTCTCCCATTCTGTTGGTTGTCCTTTCTTCATAACATTCTTAGATGCACTAAAGTTTTAAATTTTGATGAAGTCTAATTTTTCTTTTGTTTCTCCTGCCTTTGGTATCACATCTAAGAATTCATTGCCAAATCCAAGGTCATGAAGATTTACCTGTTTCCTTCAAGAGTTTTAATAGTGTTAGCCCTTATGTTTGGGTCTTTCATCCATTTAAGTTAATTTTGAATATTGTGTGAGGTAAGGGTTCAACTTCATTCTTTAGTGTTTAGATCCATTCCCTCTCCCCGTCCCCATTTGTTGAAAAGACTCCTTTCCCCATTTAATCATCTTGGCACCCTAGTCAGAAATCATTTGACCATATATGTGAGGGTTTATTTCTAGGTTTTCCACTTTATTCCATTGGTCTATATGTCTGTTCTTATGCAGTACCACAGTTTTGATTACTGTAGCTTTGTACCAAATTTTGAAATCAGGAAGTGATAGTCCTTCAACTCTCCCCGCTCCCCCCCAAGATTGTTTTCATTATTTGGGGCCCTTGCAATTCCATATGAATTTGAAGATTGTTTCTATTTTTACACAAACAGCCATTTGAATTTCGACAGAGATTTCATTGACTTTGTAGACCACTTTGGGTAGTGTCATCTGAACAGTATTACGTCATCCAACACATGAACACAGATGCCTTTCCATTTATTTAGGTCATCTTAAATTTCTTTTTGCAATGTTTTGTAGTTTTTAAGAGTCTTTCACCTCCTTGGTTAGATTTATTCCTAGGTATTTTATTCTTTTGGATGCTCTTGTGAGTGAAATTGTTTCCTTACTTTCTTTTTGTGATTGTTCATTGCTGGCGTATAGAAACACATCTGATTTTTGTGTTGATCTTGTACCTTGCAACTTTGCGGAATTAGTTTATTAACTAATGTGTTTTTGTGGATCACTGGAACTTTCTATAGTCATTCACTACATAATAAGGTTTCAGTCAATGATGGACCAAATGTATGATGGTGGTCCCAAAAGTTTATAATGGAGATGAAAAATTCCTACCACCTGGTGATGTCATGTGCGACACCATACTGTTCGTGGTATTGACAGGCATATAAAAGTATGGCAGATGCCCTAACCGGTTTGGCTCAATGGATAGAGCATCGGCCGGCGGTTCGATTCCAGTCAAGGGCATGTACATTGGTTGCAGGCACATCCCCAGTAGGGGGTGTGCAGGAGGCAGCTGATCGATGTTTCTCTCTCATCGATGTTTCTAACTCTCTATCCCTCTCCCTTCCTCTCTGTAAAAAATCAATAAAATATATTTTAGAAAAAGTATGGCAGAAACAACTATGTCATAATACTTTTAAAAAAATATTTCTATTGATCTCAGAGAGGAAAGAAGAGGGAGAGATAGATAGAAACATCAATGATGAGAGAATCATTGATTGGCTGCCTCCTGCACACCCCTCACTGGGGATCGAGCCCACAACCCGGGCATGTGCCCTTGACTGGAATCAAACCTGGGACCCTTCAGTCCGCAGGCCGATGCTCTATCCACTGAGCCAAACCGGCTAGGGCCATAATACTTGGTAATAATAATAAATGACTATGTTCCTGGTTTATGTACTTACTATACTATACATTTTATCATTAGAGTGTATTCTTTTGACATAAAATAAAAAGTTGTTTGGCCCTAGCTGGTTTGGCTCAGTGAATAGAGCGTTGGCCTGTGGACCGAAGGGTCCAGGGTTTGATTCCGGTCAAGGTCACATACCTTGGTTGCAGGCTCCTCCCTGTCCAGGTCCTGGTCAGGGCTCATGCAGGAGGCACCAATTGATGTTTCTCTCACATCGATATTCCTGTCTTTCCCTCTTTCTTCTACTCTAAAAAAAAAATGTTGGCTGGAAAACAGTATACCTCATACACTTTGTCAGTCTCTTGATTGCATCATTCTGTCCTGAGCTTGATTTAATCTCTGGTTATTTTGTATAGTAACGTGCTATACAGGTTTGTAGCCTAGGAGCAATAGGTGTGTAGTAGGCTATGCCATCTAGGTTTGTGTAAGTGCACTCTAAGATGGCCATGTAACAATAAAATACATGACCGTACATAAGATCATGTCATGTCATTAGAGAGAATTTTACTCCTGGTGAGTAACAGTGGGCATCGCTGTCTTGGTCCTGCTTTTTTTCACCATTATGATGTTAGCTGTGGATTTTTCATAAATGCCTTTAATGTTGAGGAATTCCCTTCTATTCCTAGTTTTATGAGTGATTTTTATCATGAAAGCATGTTGGATTTTGTCAAATGCTTTCTGCATCAATTGAGATGGTCATGTGGTTTCCTCCACGCTGTATTCTGTTAATGTCGTGTATTGTGTCAACTGATTTTATGTTGAACACTCTGACATTCCTAGGATAGTTCTCACTTGGTCATGGTGTATCATCTTTTTAATATGTTGTTAGATTTGTTTTGCTAGTTCTTTTGTTGAGAATTTTTGCATCTAAATGCTCAAAGGATATTGGTATCTTTGTATTTATCAGGGTAATACAGGCCTCATAGGATGAGTTAGGTGTTCCCTCTTCTTCTAAGTTTATGGAAGAGTTTGAGGATTGGTGTTAAGTCTTTAAATTCTTGGTAGAACTCAGGAATGAAGCCTTCTGGCCCAGTTATTTTTCTCTGTTGGGAGGTTTTTGGATTATTGATTCAAGCTCCTTACTTGTTATAGATCCTTTCAGATTTTCTGCTTCTTCCTGAGTTACTTTTAGTAGTTTGTGTGTCTCTAGGGATTTGTCCATCTCATCTAAGTTATCTAATTTGTTGGCATATACTTGTTCATAGTACTGTTTTTATTTCTGTAAGGTCGGTAGTAATACCCTCACTTTTAAAAATGTTATCTGAATCTTCTCTCTTGATCAATCGAGTTAAAGATGTGCCAATTTTGTTGAGCACGTTAGCAGTTTTGAAGTTGGTTGGCTGCTATATTGAGTCCCGTCTTACCTAGTGGCGCTGGAACTTAATCCCTGAGGAAGAATGTCTCATCTGAGCGAGGTTGAGGGGAGCACATGCTTGGCTTTAGCAGGTGCCAAAAATGCACTTTATCACCTTTGAGTGAGTGAGAAACCCTTTGGCTTGGTGAAGGCTCGCACACACCCTGTCTCACGTGCAATGGGAGCTGTGCCCCTTGCCCCTTGTCTGGTTGCTAGAGCAAGAGGGGAGGCAGGGTGAGTCCTCCCTGCACCAGGCCCCTGGCTAAGCCTGCTGCTCTGGACGGGCTAACAGCCAGCCCAGGGGGCCATCGGAGCACAGCCACTGTCTGATGGGTGATGCCTGGGTGTCCAGAGTCCCAAGTCTCATGCCCCGGAGGAGGCAGTGGCACAGGTGGTCCTCCCTGTAGCAACTCTGGCGCGTTCACCCGAGTTTGATGCACATTCAGTCTCCACCAGGTGCTGTGCTGTCAGGTGGGGCAGAGAGATCTCACCTACAGGCCCCTCTACCCAGGTGGAGTTATCAGAGGGGAGAGTGAGGGGGGAAGGATATGCCCCCATTCTCTCAGACTCAGCTGTCTGGAGGGAAGGGGCGCTAATGCCCCGGCCTCATGTCCCTGAGCACCCCTCCCCCCGAAGTTCCTTCTGGGCTGACCAAGAAACAGCAGATCCTCATGAGGCTGGAGAGAGGGCAGTGCCAGGTGAAGGAGTGAAGTGTTTGGGCCTTTTTCTGACAGTAGGTGGATGGTTTACCCCGCAGACCTGTATTGGGTGCCACTTGGCACTGGGGCACCAGGCCTAGATCCCCACCAGCCTAGAGCATGATCAGGAGCAGCGTGGGGTCCAGTGAAGGCAGGCCTGAGGGGTGTGGGCCCCCAAGGCCTGATCCACGGCAGGTGTGAGGAATGAAGAGGACGCAGGTGTGGCTGGGGTAATGGGCAGTGACCCCCGTTCATGCCCAGGAGGTGGGGCAGTGGGAGGGTTCTGAGTGGAGGAAGGGTCTAGCGGACTCCCTCTGAGGGGAGGGAGTGGCCTTAGGAGGGGCTCCAAAGGCTGGGACAGACAGGTGGGTGGGTGGGTGGGGGGCACCGAGCCTGGGAGGACAGGCTGTGGGAGAAACAGGTCTGATGGGTCCTCCTGAGGCAGAGCCTCGCTCCGGCCACTGAGCCCCCACAGCCTGGACCTGGAGTCACCTGTGATGCCCAGGTGAGTGGTTTGTTCCAGGACGGGGACAGGGCTGCCTGGTTCCTGAGGGCCCGAGCCAGGGGCCTCCTATGACACTTGGTCACTGGCTCCAGCCCTGTCCCCGCCTAAACATCACCTCCTGTGTGTGTCGTAGGGGGTCCTCGAGGCTTGGGGGGCATGGCTGGATGGGGGTCTAGAGTCAGCAGTGCGGGGTCCTAGGGCTCCCTTGTCCAGCCCCGGGTGGCAACGAGCCCAGAGGGGGTGGGAAGGGCTGGGGGGAGGTGGGGAACCCCATGGCCCCTGGCAGGGAGGCCCCCCGAGGTCTGGGCAGGGGGTGTGGAGAACCATCGGAGCCAAGGTGCAGGGTCTCCTCAGGCCCCCTGGTGCCCCCACCCATTGGCAGAGCCCCCAGGACGACCCCCCAGGAAGGGCTGCCGGGCTGTGGCTGGCGCTTGGCTGCCGCAGGCAGACTTGCTGGCTCCAGGCTCCCTGTCTGAGGCCCTGTCTGTCCGCTGCAGACACAGGGCGCCTGTTTCCCTGTGAGCAGGAACACGGCCTCTCTGTTGGCACCTGGGCCGGCCCCCCAGGCGGCCGGGAGGCTGCTCCACACAGACCTGTACTTGTACCCACCTCTTCCAGCCTCTTGGCCGGCACCACCTCTCCGGGGCTCCCCACAGTATGGCCAGTGCCCTGGATGGCTGGGGGTGGCGGGAGGAAGGGGAGAAGGGAGGGCTGGCAGCATCCCCCTGGCCTCTGTCCCCTGGCTGAGCGGGGCTGGGGCAGCACCACTGGGTGCCAGCTTATTTGTCTGGCAGGACCCTACCCTGTTCACTCACAACTCACGACAGGCAGCAAAGATCCTGGGCTGCACCCAGTTCTCACTGCCACGGGGCCCTGGACTGCCAAGCAAAACATAATTAGTCCACTAACTTCTGACAACTGGGCCTCAGAATTGCACCGTGGGGACCCTGCCGCCCCAGCACCCAGGCTGGGGCTGACGGCTCTGCTGTCCCCCCACCCGCAGGTCAGCAGCGGGAGGCGCCACGGTGTGTGGCTGGGGAGACGTGGTCACTGGGGAGCATGAGGATGCGCTTCGCTCACCGGATGGGGTGGGGGGACAAAGGGCTTCTGGACGCTGGTCACTGGGGAGGAAGGCAGGGCTCAGACCAGCCTTGAGGGGTGTGTGTGGAGCCTGGGGGGGTTCTGAGGAGGGTGGGCATGAGGGGGGATTGGGAGTCTTGGCTTCTCCCCCTCAGTCTGTTCTGGATGTGGTGGGAGCCAACCCCGGGGGCGGGTGGAGGAGAGGCAGGGAGTGAGGACTTCCTCACACCACACCAGGTACACAACAGGGGCTTGGCCACTGGGGGTAAGGGCCTGGCTGTGGACCAGCACCCCAGGTGCCTAGGACCCTGAGGGAGCCCCCTGGCCAGGCCATGGCCAATGGGAGGAACCGAGGCTCCGTGTAGTGGGTGCTGGTGGTCCTGGATCCACCACAGCTCCCTCGGACACCCATGTCTGGGGGCCTGGTAACCAGGGAAATGACCAGGGTGCCTGGGAACCCACTGTGAGGGATGAGGAAAGCACAGATGGCCACCCGCGACCCCAGCACCCCCCCCAATGCCATCCCCTGGTTTGCTTTCCTGGACATCTGGGTGCAGGTGGCGGTGCAGGGGTGCTAATGTCTTCCCACTTTATTTCTTGGTGGACAGGCCCTGGGTCCCTCTATTCCGGTGCTGGGTACGGCCACTCCCGTGACCTAAAGTAGCCCTTCAGGTTCTGGAGGCTGAGTGGAGGGAAGTAGGGGCCGATCCTCTTCCGGATCCACCACTTGCCTTCTGCAGCGTGCAGGCCCCCAGGGCGGCTGAACTTGTACCTGTAGTGCTCTCCCCTGACCCACCTGCAGGGAGGGGAGCGTCAGCCTGCAGCTCCGCCCAGCGTGGCAGCCTCCAGGGGGCCCCAGGCTCAGGGACCCAGGTTCGCACTTCAGGAGGGGCTGTGTGTCTGTCCAGGCGCTCCCTGGTGGGGAGAGGCTGCTCAGGGAGCCAGAGGAGCCCCCATCACAACCAGGCCCTGGACCAGGGGCCGTGTTTAGCCTCTAGGAAGGCTGAGTGCTGGGTGGCAGCTTCCAGAGCCACCAGGATGGAGGCTGGGACTCGCTATAGGAGGCCACCCCCTCCCCCGGAAGCGGGGGTCCTTTCAGCAGGTGAGCGGTGCTGGGGGAAGGGGGTCGCCTGAGGGCCTACGGATCTTTGCACCTGGCACATTTCCAGGGGTGGGGCCTGGCCCCCAGAGCACATACTGCATTTGGGGGAGTAGCGCTGAGAGGCAATGGCCACTGTGGGTGGGGGGTCCCGTCTGGGAGAAGATTCTTACCTGGGGGGGGCCTTGTCCGCAAAGGGGTTAAAGGCCAGCAGGGACAGAACCTCGGCGTCGTTGGCCAGGAGCCTGCCCGCCAGGTGGATGACCCACTCGTGCTGCTCGTAGGTCTGGGGGCAAGAAGAGGAGGGGTGCTTGGGCCGCTGCCCCTGGGTCGGCACTGGGCGCCCACAGGACCAGCCACCAGCCTGAGCCCTGTTGTGGGCAGGAACTGGGGGTGTGTGGCACCCAAGAACCCTCAGGAGAGGGCATGCTCCCTGCTCCCTCCCACCCTCCAGAGGGTCCTGGCCGGCCGGTCACTCCGTCAGGCTGTCGTCCTGGGTGTGTCTCACGCAGGGTGGTCAGTGGCTGCCCTGGGGCTCACACCCCATGGCTTTGGTTTAGGTTCCCCCCAAAGGGGCTGCCAGCTTCTTCTCTCATCTGTCAGCCAGATGTGTGTGAACCGTTCCTTCGTGTGCCGGGTTCCCCGCCCCGTCCTGTGCTTGGGTAACTCGGATGCAGCAGGCACAGGGCCCAGCCAGGCCAGCTCATCTCTGGGCTTTGCCACCTGGGAGCCCTGGGCTGTCACCTGGGCGAGTTGGGTCAGAGGAGATGCGGCTCCTCCAGGCTCTCTGGCCTGAGCTAACGCCTGTCTTGTCTTTTGTGAAGGCGCTCTGAGAAGCCGGCTATGGCTCCTGGTCCTTGTGCGCGGGCATCTGAGAGAGGCCCTGGGACCCACGCCTGAGGGGACCCCCGCTGTGCAGAGGCAGAGCCTGCGTGTACAACAGAGCTCAGGGAGACTGGACCGAAGCCTGGCCTCCGACTCCCGCGCAGCCAGATGCTTGCCTGGGTCCGGGCTGCTCAGGGGGAGGACCCTGCCCCAGGAGGGTGGGAGCCGGGAGCGTGTTGTACGTGCTACTGCCTGGCCTCAGGCCCAGGCCCCGATCTCAGGGCTGACAGCGAGGTGGGCCCTGCCTCTCGGGCTGGGGTGGGGAGTGGATGAAGCTGCTCCATAGTGGACGCCACACCAGGAATCCAGCCCGACCTCCCGTGTCCTCAAGGGCCCTGGTGGGTGGTGTGAGGCTGGTCAGTCGGGGCTGCATGGGCACCCATGGCTGAGAGTGAGTGCTCGGTCTATGACACTGTTTCCAGTGGGGTCTGATATCCCCCCACCTGCCCTGTAGGGGCCCGTGTACCCATGGAGGGCCCAGCCTGCTGACACCTCCATTATAGCCTCTGAGACTCTACAGGAGGGCACCATAGCCTTGGGGATGCTGGAGTGACCGGAGCCTGAGTCCACAATGAGCACTGGACATGGGCACTTGGGGGAGATGGTGGAGCGGGAGGAGAGGGCCTTACCTGGAAGGCTGCGAACCACATGAGCCAGTCGAGGCGGTGGTGGTAAGGGGAGATGAGGCATGGCCGTCTCCTCAGGTCACCCGGCTTGCACTTGAACTCGTAGTCCTCCCACACAGCGTCCGGAGCGCTGGCGTTGGGGCTGGCCGTGCCCTGCAGGATGACCTCTGTTCGCTCCCTGGTGATGCTGTCGGGGAGACCAAGTCAGGGCGGGCGGGGCTCTGTGTAATTGCAGGCGGTGGCTGCCTCTCCACCCAGAGCAGACGGGGGGTGGCGGGGGGACTAGAGTTGTGGACGGAGCAGGAGCAGGTGGGGGCTGGCCTCGGGGAGGGAGAGCAGACCCCTCAACCCCACCCTGGCCAAGAGTGCCCACCTGGCTGGTCAGGGCCGGGCCTCCCTGACCAGGGGTCTCCCATGTGGTGGATGGAGAGGAGAGACCACACCCAGGCCAGAGAGGCAGCCGAGACGGGCCCCCCAGGCATGCGCAGTACCTTCCGAAGGCTCCGTATGTGTTGACGATTCTGAGGGGGTTGAAGGAGCTGTTCATGACCTGCTTGGGGCTCAGCAAGTTGAGGACCACAGGGATGCTGAGCCAGGCGACCAGGACACCCAGTGCCAGGTTGGCCGCCTGCCGCACCATGCAGCCTGGGCTCGGGGAGAGAGGGACAGTGGGTAAGCTTCTGCCCCCTGGGCCGGGGCCCCAACCATAGGGAGGAGCTGAGGCTGTCCCCTGCCCCCTCAGTGGGCCCTCCAGACCCTGGCCTCTGTCCAGCCCCTCTGGGCTCACAGAAGCTGAGGGTGGTGCTGCTGGCCCCCCGCCTGGGAGTCTGGGAAGGGCCTCTGCCCACAGCTCCCATCTCCCCCAGCCAAGGACACTTTCTGAGGCTGATGTGGAAACTGAGTCATGACAACTGCCCTTATGGGGAGGGCCTGGAGTCGCTCAGTAAGAATGGGCCAGCACCTCTGGGGACCAGCTATCCTGGGTCGGGAATAAAGGCCTCTGTCCACGTCCCCAGGTGTCCACCCACCGTATGTCGGCGTGGGCCGGGCCTCCCGGGCTTCCTCCTTCTGCATCTTTAGGACTCGGTCCTTGAGGCTGCCAGGCCCGGAGGGAAATAAGAACCCCAGGGTGGCGTCATCGAAGCAGGCGATGCTGGGCACGATGGTCAGCCAGTTCAGGAAGCTCAGGTTCCCACTGACGATGAGGACCACCTGAGGGACGGAGCAGTGCTCAGCCCCAGCTGAGCGAGACTGAGGACAGCTGCCCTGCCTTGTGCTGGTGGCAGCCTGGCTGTGCGCTCCAGCCGCCTGTGCTCCACTGACTCCACCAGGACTCAGCAACTCACAGAGTCCAAGCAGCCCAGAGGTGCTGGGGCGGAGGGGTTCCAGTTTCTTCCCAGAAGCACACGTGGGTGCCTATGCTATTTCCCAAGAGACCAGGGTGGCAGGCCATGGTCCTGGCCCTGCTCCCCGCCAACGGGCTGCACACCTGGCCTCCCTAGCCCTCTGGCCCGAGGATGACCATGCCCCAAACGACCTTGAAGGCAGACTCTTCCCAGCGCCTCCAGCGAGGGCCCAGTCTGCTGACACCTCCATGCCAGCCTCTGGGACTCGACTTGAGGCCACAGCCAAGGCCGCCCAGATTTCTGACCTCCAGGACTGCGCAGTCACGCGTTTGTATTGTTTGATGCTGTGGTTTGTGTTTGGTGCAGTTGTCACAGTGATTATTAATCAATACAGGCTCAGGGTAGGGCCCTACAGCCTGTGCTCCTCCCCAGGGAGGGGCTCTGATGTCAGGACTGTGCCTGGGTCATGTGGGAGGTGGGTGGGGTTTGCTGTGCTCCCTATCAGGGTTGGGGAAAATGGGGGTGCACTCGCCTATCTGCAGCCTTGTCCTCCACACCCTGGTGACCATGTGCAGGGCCTGGGCACCCTGGGATGGGTGTGGCAGGCTCCTAGCGGGCTGTGTGTTGCGTTACCCTTGGACATGGCTTAGATGGAGCCCAACTTCCTGTACTTTCTCAGTGGCCAGAGGATCAGGGCCAGGCCTGGGCTGTCTGCTGGGCAGCCGTCGGAGAGGGGGGTCACTGCTCCCCCTCAGAGGCCTCGTGCTGCCCAGCTGCATTTGATGCCAGCTCCGTGGTGACCCTGGATGATGCGAGGTCCAGGAAGCCCAAATATGCTTGGGGAGGAACTGGCATGTCCCCTAAATCCCACTGAAATGGTGACCAGGGAGGTGAGGCTGCTCTGTGTCCCGGACCCGCGGGTTCATCTCCCTGGCATGGCACTAACTCGGTGACCCAGAGGCTTTCCAATCAGAACCACCCCAAAAGCCTGAGGCTCCTGCCCAAGAACTAAGGTCATGAATGGATGACGTGCTGACAGCACGGGGATTTCCCACGCCCAGCTGTCACAAGGCCGCATCCTGGAGCGCCTCCCAGCCAGAACTCCCGGAAGTTCCTCCTGCAAGAGCAGTCTCGAAGAGAGCACCTTTGTATGCCCTGTTGCTGGGCGGCTGGGAGTAGGGAGTGTGAATGGTCTTCACTTGAGGGCATCCCACACCCCTCAGAGGGACACGTGCGGGTGTCTTCCTGTCTTGACTGCCGTGAGTCAAGTCTACATGAATATTTACGCAGAGGTGTTGGCAAGTTTGGGGTCATGTGGCAGCCTGACGCCCGAGCCCTGCCCTCCGCCTGGGACTGACAGAAGCTGGCTGATCTCACCTGCTGTTTCCTGTTGGCAGTGACCTTGAGAGTCTCCGCCTGTGCTCGCTGGACTTCACATGTTCTCTGTGAAGTGCTTGTTGAAGTTTCTCCCCATTTAAAAAATAAACAACTGGCTGATTCCTTGGGCTGTAGGGGTCCTCTGTCCGATGTGCTATATTGTGACTGTTCTCTGCCAGCTGGTGTGGCTGCCCTTTTATTTTCGTTATGGTATCTTTGGAAGAGGTTGACGTTTTACTTTTTTTGTGAAGTCCAAGTTACCAATTTTTAAAAAACTTTACAGTTAGTGCTTTTGTGTCCCATCTAAGAAATGTTTGCCTACCCCAAGGTTATAAAGATCTTCTAAAAGGTTTGTAGGTGGAGCTCTGATCCATTAAAAAAAAATCCTCACCCGAGGATATGTTTGATTTTAGAGAGAGAGGAAGGGAGAGAGAAACATTGACTGGATGCCTCCCGCACAGGCCCCGACCGGGAACCGAACACACAACCTTTCATTGTACGAGAACGTGCCAACCAAGGGAGCCACCCGGCCAGGCTGGAACTCTGAGCCATTTGAGTTGGTTTTCCACGTGTGGTGGGAGGTGAAGTTCAGAACTCCTCTCTCCTTGTGGAGACTCAGTATGGATTCAACCCGCCAGCTCCCTTTCAGGCCCAGGAACCGCTCAGGGGGAGAGAAAGTATGAGGGCGAATCGGCCAGGCCTACAGTGCGAGTCCCACGTCCTAGGAAGAGCAGGAAGGTGGCCGCGCCTCCCAGGAGTAGCAAGGAGTGGGAGCAACCAGGACGGGTCAGGAGTCCAGGGTGACGGGCTACGGAGGGAGCAGAGTCGGGTGCTGGAGGTGAGGGGTCGACCGTCCACGGTGGGCGCACAATGTTTGCAGGGAGATGAGCTGCCCGGCCTCAGAAAGAGGAAATAAGAGCCTGGAGCTGGAGGAGGAGCCCAGTGGGCCAGCAACCCACACCCGAAACAAGGGACAGATGGGAGCGGAACCGAATGAGAGCACGGGCACGGGTCACGTGGGGAGAGCGGCCAGATGGACACACTTCCGAAGGGGCTTTGAGAAAAGATGAAACAAGAACAAATCAACAGGGAATTTCATGAAGTTCAACGTGTAAATATCCACACACCTACACAATGAACCCATTTCGAAAGAAACAAGACCCTAATCCAGGGGTCCTCAAACTTTTTAAACAGGGGGCCAGTTCACTGTCCCTCAGACCGTTGGAGGGCCGGACTATAGTTTAAAAAAAAACTATGAACAAATTCCTATGCACACTGCACATATCTTATTTTGAAGTAAAAAAACAAAACGGGAACAAATACAATATTTGTATTTGCATGTGGCCCGCGGGCCGTAGTTTGAGGACCCCTGCCCTAACAAGCCAGCAGTCACTAAACAGACAGCCACCGCCTCCCCACCCGGTGACTTGACAGGTGAGTCTGAATCCCGGAGAGCAGACAGCGGGTCTGGTGCTGTCACTGCAGAAACACGCAGAGAGGGAGCAGCCACAGAAGGAGGTGAGATGACGACGTGGGGGTGACGGCTGCCCACCTGCACCAAAGGCACTCCTCCTTGGATGGCAGCAGGGACCTGTCATCTCTGTGTGGCCCAGCCCCGGTCGCCTTAGCCCTTCTCCAAGGCTGAGCGAAACGTGGCTGATGCCCCGTCCCTTACTCTCTGAACGGTAACTAAGGCTGGTATGATCCCAGCAGCCTGGAGGAACACGAGGTCACAGACGACGGCCTAATGAGGGTCTGCGGAGGAGCCAGGCTTTCGATGGGTCTTGTCAGTTTTATGGGTCACGATGGAGTTTTATGATGTGTGACACGAGGGACTGGATTCACAGCTCTCCCAGCATTAATCTGGAAAACTAGTTTTCCTGGCTCTGAGCCCAAAAATTATTTCTTCTTCTTCTCTGTCTATATTAATAAACCCCATGCCAGAAACATGGCCTAGCCTGTACCTGCTCTGGGCTGGCGAGCTGCTTCCTGGAGTCTGTGGAGCGCCACGGGCTCCCGACAGCTTGGGCATCGGGCGCCGATACTGTGGCTATTGCAGGAACTGTGCAGGCGACAGGTGGGAACTGTGCAGGTGCCCCGTACCCCAGCCCCCTCTTCCACCATGGGGCAAGGTGTGGGGCTGGGACTGAGCCCTTTGGGTGCTGTGGCAGGATGCCCGGAGCCCTGGGGCCACTCCTGCGCCGGCCTCTTTCACACCCCCCTTGTGGTCGGTCTGCGCCAAACTCGCCCAGGATGGGACGAGAGCGTCCCTCTCACTGGCCCTCCTCCTGTGGGTCCGACCTCCAGTTTTCATCCCCACAGACCTCTCCCACCTGTGCTGGCGACTTGCGGGGACGATGTCAGAAGCTCCCCTCTCTGGCATCTTGGCTGCTCATGTGCTAGCTGCCCAGTGGCTCTGCACCTTCTGGTAAATGCCTCACGCTGCCGGGTGTGGCTCAGTGGACAGCGGGGCTGCTGCATCTGGAGTCCCCTCTCTGTGGCTCAGCCGTGTGGCTAAGGCCCACTGCGCAGTGGGTCAGGACAGGACAGCCACTACCCTGAGGGGCTGTGGTCTGGGGGCACGTGGTGAGAAAGCAACGATGGTCCTTCCTTGCTCAGTTCACAGCTGAGATGGCTGCCAAAGCCAAGGAGACCCAGAGCATGGCTTCCCTTCCACTAGAAATGCTACACGGATGCCCCTCAGGGCCTCAGTGAAGATGCTGCAAGAGGGAGATGGAGGGCGGACAACCAGCTCCTGCCCTTGGTGCCCACAGGCCTCAGGGAGGCCTGGTTCCAGAAGCTCCCCTCTGGCCCAGCCGGGACACTGTCCTGTGCTGGGAGGGTGACGGGGTACAGGCCTGGGGGGAACAACCTCACACCTGCCCTCAGAGCAGGCCCTGCAGGAAGCTGATGGATTCGGGCAGCTTCCCGTCCTCACACTCCCCACCTGCAGAGCCCTCTTGCCCTGTGGCGCCCTGTCCTCTGCGGCGGCTGCCCTCTGGGAGAAGCGCCACACCCACCTCCACCCTGAAGGCTTGTCTGGGCCACACACGCCCTCCATCAATGCTCGGACCACCAGCAGACAGGGCCACCATGACCTGCAAGACTTAGCAGGGTGGGATGGTGGCTGACTGGGTGCTGACCTGCCCAGAGAGCCCACCTGTGGGCCTGCTGGCCTGGCCTCTCAGCACATGCACTGAGGCACAGTCTCGCCTTCTGGCCAATCACGGCTCCTCTGAGACCCAGAAGGCCTGGTGCAGGGAGAGGCGTGCAGAGAAACCCAGGCCAAAACACCGCTAACATGAAAGAACCCTGCTCAGTAAATGGCGTTATTCATCTACACCCGCTGTAACAAGGAGCACAACGTAAGAACTGTAACAAGTGCAGAGCAGAGTGGGAACTGCTGAAGTCTGAGCCAGTGGTTTGGAAAGGTGACTTGAGAAATCCCGCCTACATGTGTGCAGAAACGGAAGAACTGATGAGGGAAATGATACAGGTCCAGCCAAGTCGCTGGCTTTGTGATCAGCTTTCCAGGAGAAGGATGATGTGAAGAGAGAGAACTGAGGTTCCCGATGCGGGAGCAGCCGGGCCTCGGGTACAGGACGGGTCACAGGAGCGCGACGCGGCCCTCACGGTCTGGCAGTTTCTCGTTTCCAAGGATGAATCGGAGTAAAAACAATACAAACATTTAGACTGAAAATATAAAAAAATGAATAAAAAAGCCAAGAAGGAAAACATGGGAAAGGTAGTCCAGAAGGGTCAAGCCTCTCGCCTAAACACTGGAAAACAAGGCCCCGGAGCAGTGCTGGGCGGAGGACCTCGCTCTGTGCTAGGTCTGCCCACGTGCGGGCTCCTGGTGAGGGCACAGAGAGGGTCTCGCACAGGCTGCCCACTCCCCTCTTGTGAACGTCGCTGGGCATGGCGGGCGGGGGCAGGCACATCTGTGCAGTCATGGGACTTCTTGGCAGCCACGGGAACGTTTGGAAGGATAATCAGGACACAGCCTCCAAGTCTGGCTCCCAGCTGAGAACTGAACAACGTGGCTGTGTCCACCCCGTTCCATCTTTAAACACCTACTACTGGGGACCAGGACCGAGGACAGTCCCAGAGACACCCCGCACCAGCGCCCTCTCCCGCACCTCCATCCTGCCTGCTTCCTGGAAACCACTCGGGGTCACGCTCCCAGGCGTGCACTTCCTTCCACTGTGGGGAGCAGAGCTGGTCAGAAAAGGCCTCAGGTTGTCCCAAAACCACACAGAGGAGCGGCAGCCGGGCACACCACCTCCACCCTCCTTACCCCCAGAAGCAGGGCCCAAGTCCGTGCCATCCTATCCTGCCCCCGGCTCTGACTTCACATTCCAGGGATGAGAGTGTTCAAGGTTAAAACTCCACCAGAGATTTCTGCTCCAGGCCAAGAGGGAGGAAGTAGTACTGGAACCTCCTCCGCCAACACAAACAACTGGATATTGAACAAAACAGATGAAGCAACTGTTGTGTGACATGTGGCTTCGGCCCTGCAGGACTCTTGACTCGAGAGAGAAGGGAAACAAACAGACCTGTGATGGCCCCAGTGCGGAGGCATTTAGCACTCACACAGGAGGGAGCCCGGGAAGGCAGAGCTTGAAGGTGGGTAGGTCGAGGGCTGGAGCTCGCCACACAGAAGGCAGCCCACAAACAAGGAGCTGTAGGAATCAGCGAGTCCCTGTGAGTCTCTGCCAACCACTGTGCTCACAGGCACACAGGAGCCGCCATAGGGCCAGGGAGAGAGCACTACCCAAAGGGCTGGCAGGTGCCCAGGGCACACAGGTGTGGGAGACGTGGAGCTCTGATGAACCCATGTGGGGAGGCCTCGTGGGAAGCCAGCTGTGCAGCAGGGATCCCAGTGCCGTCCCACGAGCAGGCGGACTGAGCCTGCAGTGAAGGCTGTTTTAGACCCACTCGGAGGATGTGAAGATGAGCGTCAAGATGATGAAACTGATTTGCAAGTAAATCAACTGCTTGTCAGGAAGAGAATTCAACACCCAACACAATGGCCAGTATCCAGTCAACAGTTAACAGATGGGCAAGTTAGTAGCAGCGTGGAAGCCACAGCTGGAGAAAAGGATAGGTTCATGAAGCAGAATCAGAAACAGGAGATGATCTGGAGCAAGCAGATGAGAATGCTAAAACAGCTACCATCAATAAATTAAAGGATTTAAAAGAAAGCATGGTCATAACTAAGAGAAATAGGAACATGATAAAGAAGAAACAAGAAGTAATTCAAGATTTTTTTTTTCTTTTTGAGAGACACAGAGGGAGAAAGCATGACACATCGATATGAGAGAGAAGTGTGGATCAGTTGCCTCTGGTGCACTCCTGACTGGGGATCAAACCTGTAACCTTTCTGGTTACAGGACGATGCTCCACCAACGGAGCCACCTGGCGGGTGTTAATTCGAGATTTTTAAAGGTAACATATGAAATGGAGAGGCTTCAGACAAAACTGACACAAAGAAAGAAAAGTTAGTGGCTGAGTGAGAACTTTCTCCACTGCAGCACAGAGTGCACCAGAGCTGAGCGGCCCCTCAGGGACCTGGGGACACGCACTCTGTTCTAAAACATGTTGGTTTATGTCCCAGAAAGGGAAGGTCAGCAGAAACAATAATGAAGAAATCATGTCCAAACAGCCTCCTAATTTGATGAAAACTATAAATGCAGAGATCAGAGAAGCCTAGGAAACCATAAACAGGACAAACACAAAGAAATTCACACCATGGCACAGCAAGTCAAACTGCTGAAAACCAGTGGGAAAGAGAAAGATATGAAGCAGCCAGAGAGGAGGTTGCATGACAAACCAGGACAGAGGACAAGTGTTTGGGCAAAAATAACAGACGGGTCTTCACTGAAAGACAATGCCATCAGGCTGCAGCATCACAGCGAGGAAAGACCCTTAGAAGACGGTGGTGGAAGTAGACATCCATCAGCAGCCTCCACGAAGACACATTAAAAAACAATGGAACATTCTTCCAGCAGCAGGAACACGATTTCTGTGGAGACCTGGGTCTGCACAGAGAAAAGCAGGGTGTCGAAAATGGTGAACATGTGGATTAATACTAAATATCTGAAAAAATCTTTAAAATTTTTCCTAAACATAATTATTTATTTAAAAAATTTATGTATGATAGTTATGGTTGTTGAGAACAATGGTTGTAAAGATTATACTGGCAAGCGAAAACAACCACACAGATGCTGTGTAGCTGTGATCATGGCATGTGCACTTCTGTGACAGGACTCTCTACCACAGCCTCGGCCCACGCTGCAGACTTTCTTAAAAACTGTTGCCCGGCCAGTGTGGCTCAGTGGTTGAGTGTCGACCTATGAACTAGGAGGTCACGGTTTGATTCTCTGTCAGGGCATATGCCTGGGTTGTGGGCTCGATCCCCATTGTGGGGAATGCAGGAGGCAGCTGAAAAATGATTCTCTCTCATCATTGATGTTTCCATCTCTCTCTCCCTCTTCCTTCCTCTCTGAAATCAATAGAAATATATTAAAAACAAAAAAACAAAACTGTCTTGGACATTTTTAAAGCCCCAGGCAGGTGGTAATTGGACTCAGTGTGTCATGTGTCTCTTGCTGAGTGGCCCAGGCCCAGCACGGGTGACAGCCAGCCTTGGTTGCACCCAATCAAGACAGAAAAAAAAGAAAAAAAAGGAAAATAGTTCAAGGGACCTCTGGGATAACATCAGACACAACAATATTTGCATCATAGAGGTACCAGAAGGAGAAAAGATAGAGTAAGGGATTGAAAACCTATTTGAAGAAATAGTGATGAAAAACTTCCCTAACCTGGTGAAGGAAATAGACATGCAAGTCCAGGAAGCATAGAGACTTGTGTATGATGGTTATGGTTGTTGAAAACAATGCTACTAAACAATGAATGGGTTAACAATGAGGTTAAGAAAGAAATCAGAGAGAGTCCCAAATAAGATGAACCCAAAGAGGCCTACACCAAGACACATTATAATAAAAACTAGAGGCCCGGTGCACGAAATTCGTGCACGGGGGTGGGGGGTGTTCTTCAGCCCAGCTGTGCCCTCTCGAAGTCCGGAAGCCCTCGGGGGATGTCTGACTAATGGCTTAGTGCTGCTGCGGAGGTGGGAGAGGCTCCTGCCACTGCCACTGCGCTCACCAGCAGTGAGCCTGGCTTCTGGCTGAGTGGCACTCCCCCTGTGGGAGCGCACTGACCACTAGGGGGCAGCTCCTGCATTGAGCGACTGCCCCCTGGTGGTTAGTGTGCATCATAGCGACTGCTCATTCCGCTGTTCGGTCGATTTGCATATTAGCCTTTTATTATATAGGATGGCAAAGGTTAAAGACAAAGAGAATCTTAAAAGCAGCAAGAGAAAAGCAGTTAGATACCTAGAAGGAAGTTCTCATAGGGCTGTCAGGTTATTTTTCAACAGACAGAGGGTGGCTGAATGGATAAGAAAACAAGATTCATACATACGCCGTCTTCAAGAGATCCATTTCAGATTGAAAGACACACAGACTGAAAGTAAAGACATGTATTTCATACAAATGGAAACAACAACAACAAAAAAGCTGGGATAGCAATACTTCTAACAGACAAAGGAGATTTTAAAACAAAGGGTATAATTAGAGACAAAGAATGATATTGCATAATGATAAAGGGATCAATCCAGCAAGAGGCTATAACCCTTATAAACATTTATGCACCCAAAATAGGAGCATCTAAATACATAAAGCAAGTGTTGATGAACATAAAGGGAGGGGTCAACAGTAATACAGGGATAGTAGGGGACTTTAACACTCCATTGACATCAATGGATAGATCATCCAGACTGAAAATCTGCAAGGAAACAGTGGCCTTAAATGACACATTAGACCAGATGGATTTAATTGATATTTTAGAGCATTTCACCCCAAAGCAGCAGAATATACATTCTTTTTAAGCACACATGGAACATTTTTCAGGACAGACCACATGTTAGGCCACAAAACAAGTTTCAATAAATTTAAAAAGACTGAAATCATATCAAGCATCTTCTTCGACCACAATGGTCTGAAACTAGAAATCAATGACAAGAAAACTGAAAACATACAAACATATGGAGGCTAAAATACATGCTACTAAACAATGAATGGGTTAACAATGAGGTTAAGAAAGAAAGAAAAAGATGGCTTGAGACAAATGAAAATAAAAACACAGCCAAACCAGTGTGGCTCAGTGGTTGAGCATCAACTGAGGAACTAAAAAGTCACCTGTTCGATTCCTGGTCAGGGCACATGCCTGGGTTGTGGGCTTGATCCCCAGTAGGGGGCGTGCAGGAGGCAGCCCATTTATGATGTTCTTCTCTTATTGATGTTTCTATCTCTCTATCCCTCTCCCCTCATCTCTCTATAAAAACCAAACCAAATAAAAAACATATTAAAAAAAGAAAATGAGCCCTGACCAGTTTGGCTCAGTGGATAGAGCGTCGGCCTGCGGATCGAAGGGTCCTGGGTTCGATTCCAGTCAAGGGCATGTACCTTGGTTGTGGGCATATCCCCAGTGAGGGGTGTGCAGGAGGCAGCTGATCGATGTTCCTCTCTCATCGATGTTTCTAACTCTCTATCCCTCTCCCTTCCTTGCTGTAAAAATTCAATAAAATATATATTTTTTTAAAAAAACAAGTTATAAAAAAAGAAAATGAAAACACAATGACCCCAAATGTATGGGACACAGTGAAAACAGGAAAATCATAGCATTACAGGCCTATCTCAAGAAACAAGAAACATCTCAAACAATCTAACCTACACCTAAAGAAACTAGAAAAAGAACAAAGCCCAAAGTGAGTAGAAGGAAGGAAATAATAAAGATCAGAGCAGAAATAAATGAAATAGAGTCTTAAAAAATTACAAAAGTTTAATGAAACCAAGAGCTGGTTCTTTGAAAAGATAAACAAAATTGATAAACCTTTAACAAGACTCAAGAAAAAAAGAGGACCCCAATGAATAAAATCAGAAATGAAAGATGAGAAGAAACAACTGACACCACAGAAATACAAAGGATTATAAGAAAATACTACAGACAATTATATGCCAACAAACTGGACAATCTGGAAGAAATAAATAAATTCCTAGAAACATACAATCTTCCAAGAAGAAAGAGAAAATCTGGACAAACTAATAACTACTAATGAAATTGAGTCAATAATTAAAAAACTCCCAACAAAAGTCCTGGGCTGAATGGTTTCACAAGTGAATTTTACCAAATATTCAAAGAACTGACACCTATCCTTCTCAAACTATTCCAAAAAATTCAAGAGGAGGGAAGGCTTCCAAGCTCATTTTATGAGGCTAGCATTACCATGATTTCAAAACCAGACAAAAACATTACAAAAAATGAAAATCATAGACAAGTACCCCTGATTAACATAGCTGCAAAAATCTTCAACAAAATATAAGCAAACTAAATTCAGCAATACATTAAAAAGAACATATACCATGATCAAATGGGATTTATTCCTGGGGTTCAGGTTGGTTCAATCTCCACAAATCAATTAATGTGATACACCACAAACAAAAAGGATAAAAATCATATGATCATATCAATAGATGCAGAAAAAGCATTTGACAAAATCTAGCATCCGTTTATGATAAAAACTCTCAGCAAAGTGACAAAGAGGGATCATACCTGAACATAATAAAGGCCATATCTGATAAACCCACAGCTAACATCATACTCAATGGGGAAGAACTAAACGCATTTCCCTTAAGATCAGGAACCAGACAGGAATATCCACTTTCACCACTCTTATTCAACACTAGAGGCCCCGTGCACGAAAATTTGTGCACTGGGGAGGTGGGGGTCCCTTAGCCTGGCCTGCGCCCTCTCGCAGTCCGGGAGCCCTCAGGGGATGTCCGACTGACAGCTCATGTCCCTCTGTGGGATGTCCCTTTGTGGGAGGCAACCAGGCAGGCTGATCAGGGAATGGCGCTGGCCAGCAAGCGGCCGACCCCGCCCCCCCCATCAGCCCTCTGCCACCGCTCCCCTTACCCACATCGCCATCCCCTCCCTCTGCCCACTAGCACTCGCCTTGGCTGGCCTGCTGACCGGCTCCGCCCCCCCGCCGACTGGTCATTCTGCCATTCAGTCGATTTGCATATTATGCTTTTATTATATAGGATAGTACTGGAAGTCCTAGCCACAGCAATCAGACAAGAAGAAAAAATAACAGGTATCCAAATTGGAAAGGAAGAAGTAAAACTGTCATTGTAATTTCCATACTACCTAAAGCAATCTATAGATTCAATACAATCCCTATTAAGATACCAATGTCATTTTTCACAGAACTAGAACAAATAATCCCAAAATTTATATGGAGCTACAAAAGACCCTGAAGAGCCACAAAACTCTCGAGAAAGAAGAACAAAGTTGAAGGCATAATGTTACCTGATATCAAACTATACTACAAGGCTATAGTAATCAAACCATGTGGTACTGGCATAAAAAAGACACATAGATCAATGGAACAGAATAGAGAGCCCAGAAATAAAGCCACGCTTATATGGTTAATTAATCTATGACAAAGGATGTAAGAATATACAATGGGGTAAAGACAGTCTCTTCAATAATTGTGTTGGAAACTGGTCAGACATGCAAAAAAATAAAACTAGACTCCTTCTTACACCATGTACAAGAATGAGCTCAAAATGGATTAAAGATTTAAATGTAAGACCGGAAACCATAAAACTCCTAGAAGAAAACTTAGGCAGTAAACTCTTTGACATTGCTCTTAGTAATTTTTTTTGGACATATCTCCTCAGGTAAGGGAAATAAAACAAAAAAAATAAATGAGACTACATCAAACTAAAATGTTTTGCAAAGCAAAGGAAACCATCAACAAAACGAAAACACAACCTACCAAATGGGAGAAGATATTGGCCAATGATACATTGATAAGGGGTTAATATCCAAAATTTATAAAGAATCCACACAACACTAAAAACCCACAAAAATCCAATTAAAAATGGGCAGAGGAACCAAACAGACATTTCTCCAAAGAGGACATACAGAAGGCCAATAGACAAATGAGAACATGCTCAGGGTCACTAATCATCAGAGAAATGCATATGAAGACCACATATCACCTCACACTTGTCAGAAAGGCTATCATCAACAAAGCAACAGAAAGTTTTAGTGAGGATTTGGAGAAAAGGAAACCCTTGTGCACGGTTGGTCGGATTACAAATTGGTGCAGCCACTATGGAAAACAGTATGGAGGTTCCTCAATAAATTAAAAATAGAACCAACTTATGACTCAGCCATTCCAAGTTTGAGTATACAAAGAAATCTAAAACACTAATTCAAAAAGATACACGAATCCTCATGTTCATTGCTACATACTTTACAATAGCCAAGATATGGAAGCGACCTACGCAGTCCATTAATAGACGACTGGATAAAGAAGATGTGGTACATATATACAATGGAATATAACTTGGTCATAGAAAAAAACAAAATCTTACCATTTACATCAACATAGATGGACTTAGAGGATATTATGCTAAGTGAAGTGAATCAGACTGAAAAGACAAACACTGTATGGTTTCACTATATATGGAATCTGAAAAAACGCCCAAAACAAATGAAAAAAACACACAGAAAATAAACTGATGGTTACCAGATGGGAGGAAGGGCTGGGAGACTGGGTGAAAAAGGTGAAGGGATTAAGAAGTATAAATTGGTAGTTACAAATAGTCACGAGGATATGAATTACAGCATAGGGAATATAGTCAATAATGAAAGTACCAAGGGGGACTCTTGGTGCCCCTAGGGTCGCTGTCCACTCCAGACAGGTGAGGGCCATACCCCAGTGGCATGAACAGAGGCCCTGAGATGTGGCCCTGAGATGCCGCATGGCTCCTGCGATTGGTGATGCTGCAGAGGCTCCAGGGGGCTTTTCCTGGCTTTGATTTGGAACCCTGTCATCTGCTAGCTGTAACCCGAGTCTTCCTGGGGGGCAGACAGCCCAGGCTATCCCTGATGCTCCACAATTCCACCCACCCATGTGAATAAGGGCGTTTGGTGGTGGCCAATAGGGCAGACCTGACCAGGGCCCTCAGTGAGTGACAGACTCCCAGGGGAGGGGGTCCAACTGCTCAGCACAGGCAGGGATGGGACCCACGTGGGGTCTTCTTCAGTCTTTGAAAAAAAGAATTGGAAAAACAACCAGCTACCCCACAACCCCACATAAGCACCAGAGAGCGGTCCATATCCCTGCAGCCCTGGTGC
Source organism: Myotis lucifugus (assembly GCF_000147115.1). Lineage (NCBI taxonomy): Eukaryota > Metazoa > Chordata > Mammalia > Chiroptera > Vespertilionidae > Myotis > Myotis lucifugus. The sequence goes on along the minus strand of NW_005871670.1, from coordinate 287,971 downwards.
TTCCAGCCTGGCCATCTGATGCTGTGGTAGACATCAGCCTGGGCCATTCGAGTGAGGACACAGCACAACCAGGCCAAGACACCTCCCGGGAGTCAAGCCTTCTTCCTGAGGTTCTGGGTGGCGTTGCTGTCCATTTGGCACCACTATCTTGATGGTGGCACCAGTCCTGCTCCTGAAGAGGCCATGTTAGCCCAGCCTCAGCTCTTTGCCGGGGGCCTTCAGCTCTGCTGCAGACCTGGGTGCAGGAGCCGTGTGGAGCCAGCCCCTGGGAGGGTCATTTCTCTGTACAGTGGCAGGAGCACCAGCCCCACCTGGTGCCTGGCCCACATGACCATGATCCAGAATGGTCTGGTACGACAGGACCCTCAAGGCCTGACAGGTTTCTCTGGGTGAGAATGCAGGAGTGCACTTCGAAAGGCATGGTCACATGGCCCTAATGACCTCTGAGCAGTGCCTGGCCTCCTGGGGTTCCTGTCTTAGTGGGTCCAGGTGGGGTGGCCCCCGCACAAGCATATTTCCAAAGAACTCCCCCGGGTTATTCTAACGTGAGTGCAGCTGGGTGGCCCTGACCTAGAGAACTAGGGTTCAACAGTTTTGGGGAAGAAACCCTGTTTCTAATAAAGCAGTAGAAACCATGGGGACATCACTTGGCTGTGCTCAGAGCCCTTGTCAGGCACACACCGGCCGTGTGTCCCCATCCAGCCCATCCCCCTTTATCTGCCCCATCCAGCTGGACGGCCATGTTTTTAACAGGAAAAATGGAGCCTGGCGTCACGTGCGTGGCCCCAGTGTGCGGAGGGGTCTGCGATCTTTCTTGGCTTTGCTGCAGCATCTCCTCTGAGGGAAATGACTCCATCACACTGTCCATCTGTGTTTACACTGGCCGGTGGAGCCTTAATTGCACCCTCAGTGCACCATGCAGCCTGCAGGAGACCCGAATGGGGCAGTGGACCAAGGCCTGTGCTGGGGCGGCTGGAGCGGGACTGTGGGCAGGAAGATGAGTGGTGAGCGCTGGAATCTCAGGCCCAGGAGACGCTGCAGCAGATGTTCTAGGATGACACAACACGGCCCCGAGGAGGGAGGGATGGGCTTCTGGAACTCCCTGCTGGGCTCTCAGCTTGCACGGCCTTGCAGAGGACACATGCATACTTGCAGGAGACTTTCTGCAACCAGGAGTCCAGGGGCAGCTATCCCGAGACCCCAATCTGGGCAAGGAACTCAGGCCGGTGGAGGCAGCTCTCTGTGCCCACAGCCATGGGGATGGCCCACTGTGAGACAGCTCCAGGACTCCAGCCAAAGTCAGAGATTAGAAAGAGCAGGACGTGGTGGGAGGTGAAGGAGGTCTGGGATCCAAGAATTTGGTCTGCACTGACCAGGAGCGTTGCCTGGCGAATGCCCGTCCTGTGCTAGGTTGGGCTGTCTGCCCAGCCCCACGGTGGAAGCCGACCGCCCCTTCCAGGGTCTCTGCCTCAAGCTCGTGGCTTGGCATTAGAGCAGGGGGCTGAGGCTGGGGTGGTGCCCCTCTCTGATAGACAATGGCCTTGCAGAATCCTCCGGAACAGCTGTGTAAACTCAGCGTGGGAGGAGGTAAGGTGCTCATATCCTCAATCCTCTCCCAAAGGAATGGACGGAAACAAACAGAACCAGAAACGCCTCTTGGGGTCTCAGGCAGAGACCGGAGGTTGGCCCCTGTCAGGGTCCCTCATAAACGCATGTGGTGCACCTAACACAGGCCACTCCCCGAAGCCCTATGCAGCCGCCCCATGGAGAGCTGAACACCTGCCAGGAGCCTGCAGCCTGTAGCCCCCAACCTGAGACCCCACACTGCCTGCCAGGGGGCGGGACACGCTGCAGCTGTGCCAGCTGGCCATTCGTCCTCTCTGCTCTGGACACCTTAGGCCTGACTCCTGAAGGCGCGACAGACCAGGCCTCGGAGAAGAGCCCAGCTCTGGGGTTCTCCTGCCTTGTCCTGGGCATGGTGTGGGGCTGGAGAGGACAACAGGGGGGCATGCTTGGACCAGGGGCTCCCAGGACCTTCAGGGGGTGGAAGGCAAATATGCGGGCTGGTCTTCTGGAATAATGTCCAGAGCTGCGGGTTGGTAGCAAGACCCTTCAAGGTCTGCTCTGGCCCTCTCCTGCCCAGTGCTTCTGGGCCACTATGATCCACCACTGTCCACCCGGGCAGCAGAACCCAGAACTCAGTCAAGATCCAGCCATTTGGCCTGAGGCTGCTGGGAGTCATTTATACCTGAGCCCTGGGGCCACCACCCATCCCCCTTCCCCGCCTGGGTGTCGGGTGCCCTGGCTGGGACAGGATTCAGACACGCCGCCAGGCCAGGTCCAGAGAGCTGGTCCTCGCCCTGACCCGCCGTGAGACTCGATCCAAGTGCACTGTGAACAAACAAGGGCATCTGAGGCCCCTGGCTCAGTGGCCAATATGAGGATCTTCCCGGATCTGATTTACACACGCACCAGTAACCAAACTTCGTTCAATTATTTTTTTAGGTAATAGGACAACTTGTTTTTCATTAGCGCTTGTCAAAGCCAGCTGCAGCTGAGTGGGACAGAAAGCCAGTCAGTGCAGCCTGAGGGACGCCTGAAGGGTCCCCACAGGCCCAGTTGAGTTTATAGCCCTCAGAGGGTCCCACTGATTCAACACTTATAAAAGCAGCAAAAGCAGTGACTAATTAATGCCCTGCAGCCCCGAGAGTGGGTCTCGGTCACCTGGTCGCCATGAAGTCATAGCAGGCCTCACTCCTCGGAGGCTGTGCCAGGCAGGGGCCTCTGGGCTGCCTCAGAACCGGACCTATGTTCTCCACTGGGAGGGGAAGGCGCGAGCCACGGGCTGGGCATCCTCAGACAACAGGGGAAGGTCCAGCATGAGGTGGCGCCCATGCTGGTGGATGCTCAAGCCTCTACCGGGAGCCTTGTCCACTGGCTTGAGACCACAGGGCCATAGGGGCCTCATGGCGCGTGGAGTGGGGAGAGTGCAGAATGCCCTTGGCTGCTGGCAAGGGTCACTGGCCAGCCAGGGCTCTATTCAGCCAGCTCTGGACAGTTTATGGATAAACTGTGGTACATCCAGACAATGGAATATTATTCAGCAATGAAAAGAAATGCGCTCTCAAGCCACAAAAAGACAAGAGGAACCTCAAATGCATATTACCGCATAAAGAAGCCAGCCTGAAACACTACATCCTTGATACTTCTAACTACATAACACTCTGGAAAAGGTAAAACTATGAGACAGTAAAGAGATCAGTGGTTGACAGGGGTTGGGGGGCAGGGGGAGGAATGAACCTCGAGAGCACAGAGGACTGAGGGCAGTGACATTGCTCTCCGTCCATACTACAATGATGGCTACATGGCATGTACATCTGTCCAAACCCACAGAAAGTACGGCACCCGAGTGACCTGTAGTGTAAACGGAACTTCAGTTAAGGATGAAGTACCAATGTTGGCTCACCAGTTATAACTAACCTATCACAAGATGTTCATGATGGCGAAACTGTGCGGGGAGAGGGGGATAAGGGAATCCTCTATACCAGGGGTGGGCAAACTTTTTGACTCGAGGGCCACAATGGGTTCTTAAACTGGACCGGAGGGCCGGAACAAAAGCATGGATGGAGTGTTTGTGTGAACTAATATAAATAGGGACAGAGACAGTTAAAGCATTCTAAGGCTTTAGGCCTTGACGGTGCAAAGATAGGGATTAAATTTAGACTTTCAGTCCGCGGGCCGTAGTTTGCCCACGGCTGCTCTATACACGCTGCTCAGTTTTCTGTAAATCTAAAACTGTTCTAAAACAGTCTATTAATTGAAAAACAAAAAACAGAGCGAAAATACTGGGGCCGTGACAGCAAATGAGCAGGTAGGGACAGAGACAGTTAAAGCATTCTAAGGCTTTAGGCCTTGACGGTGCAAAGATAGGGATTAAATTTAGACTTTCAGTTAACTAAGTATGTACTCACTTGAAAGAAATAGAGTGTATAACTTACTAATTAGGAGGGGAAAATAATGGAAAGAGAAAAACCTCTAAAGAAAGCTAAAAGGGACAAAAAGAAAAAAACAAAGATATGGAAACGAACCCAGACAGCAGCCGAGCTGAATGGACTTGTTATGTGAAAGAGAATGAAGGTCGGCCTCAGTTTGAAAAGAACCTTGCTCTGTGCTAAGAGCTGCACTGGAGAGAAGGCACAGGCTGAAAAGAGAAGGTCACAAATCCAGGCTCTGCAAATATAAGAGAATATTATGACTTTTTTTGGTTGTTTTTTGGCTAATAAATTTGAAAACAGATGAAATGGACAAATTCCCAGGAAAACGTCTGCCACTAAAGCTGCCTTCAGAAGAAATGAAAACCCTGCGTGTCTGACAGTCACCAAAGGCGTTCATCAGTGGTCACGGAGACCCAGAGGCCAGGGCTCGCGCAGGAGCACTGCCTGTCCCGTGAACTCATTCAGAGAAGGGGGCCAGCCCTCCATGAGCTCTGTAGTGACAGTAAAACCTGAGCAGAGCCAGGTAAGGCCAGTGCAAGATGGAAAATTACAGACCGGTCTCATTCACTGACAACCATGCGAAATCCAAAACAAAATATTAGCAAATCATGCCCAGTAACATATTGATATACACAGCATGACTAAGCTGAGTTTATCTTAGGGATGTAAAATTGGTTCAACATTAGCAGTATTAATGCAATTCACCACGTTTACAGATTAAAGAGAAAGAAAAAGTGACCTCACAACTGGTAGAGAAAATTCAACATTTGTTAAAATTCAACATTTAGCCCAGCTGGTATGGCTCAACGGTGTCAACCTATGAACCAGGAGGTTGCTGTTCGATTCCCTGTCAGGGCACATGCCTGGGCTGCAGGCTCGATCCCTAGTAGTGGGTGTGCAGGAGGCAGCCGATCAATGATTCTCTCTCATCATTGATGTTTCTATCTCTCTCTCTCCCTCCCCTTTCCTCTCTGAAATCAATAAAAACGTATTTTTAAAAATTCAACATTCATGATTAATTAAAAATACCCAAAACAAAAACCACAAACAAAACTTCCTAGTGAACTAGAAATAGAAGAGAGCTTGATAAAGGCAGCCACAAAAACCCACCAACCAGACCAACAGCCCACAGCCACACTCACTAGGCCAGGGGGCCTCTCCTACAACCCCGCACGGCACAGACCCCGGACAACAAGGGAAAAGACAGGAGCACGACGAGCGAAGCCACGAGGGCACCTCTGTGACAGCATGCAGGTTACGCTCAATAAAAACAAACAGCAAGCAGGACAGTGTTTTCCTTGGGAACTGACAGGCGATGCTCAGATTGCAGGGGTCTGCAGTGGCTCACCTGGAAGAGGATCTGTAAGGCGCCATGGAGGATGCACATCCGCCGTCCGAGGAAGATGAAGAAGGGCACCACGAGCTCCAGGAAGTGGTTGCTGAGGGTCTCGAAGCGGTGGACCCACCATGGGGAGCGGTGCAGGAAGTAGGCCATGGGGTTGGGCACCGGCTGCGTCTGTGGGACAGGAGACCTGTGAGCTACACCCTACGCCGCACCCCACAGGACCCAGCCTGCCTGCACTGCTCTGGTGACTGGGAGCTCAGATGCTGGGAGTCAGTGGTGAGAGCCCTGAGCAGCACTGGGCACTAGAGAGCCCCATGCGGAGGGAGGACAGGGTACCGGGGGAGGGGCAGAACTGTGGGAGCCTGCCTCAGGCGAATGCTCACATGCGGTTTGGTTCCTGCTTAAAGGGCAATGAAGGCTGGGGAACAGGGTCCCGGCCCCGAGTGTGTGTTCCTGGGAACACACATGTTGAAAGTGGGTGGGCACAATGCAACCCAGGAGGCTTGCGTGTTGACTCAGCCGTGGTGCGGCCACCCCAGGGCCGACCTGACAGCTCTGTACCTCTGACCACAAGCCCTGTGCTCTCCCACCCCCATCTGTAGCTGAGGCTGGGAGCAGGCCATGTGGAAGGCCATGTGGCCATCAGCGTTCAGAGGAGCCAACTGTGCCAACACGGTGTGGGGCTGGGTACATCCCTACCCACGATGGTCTGGACACGCCTTGCACTGGGCTCACGGCCCCATCACGGAGGCCCCAGGGTGACATTCAGCTGTTGGTGAAGGCACAACCTCACTGTGCACAGGGCCCCTCCAATCTGACGGGACACCAGCTCTAACATGAGCTGGCTCCCTTTCCCGTCTGTGGAGAGTGTGGTGGGACCTGAAGGGTGTGGTGAGGTCTATTGTACCCACCTCCCTCCCCTCCCCAAGGCCTGGGCCTCCTCACGCTTCCAAACACACACAGGTGCCCTTCTCACTCCTGGGGACTTGTGTTCACATGTACACATCCCACACACCCCGTAGCCACCGTCAGGAAAAGGCTGGGCCCGACAGACAAATGGGCAATACCTGTTGTGCCAACATGGCTCCGATTTTGAAACTTAAAGATGTTCCTGATAATATTAAGTGGACTTGACCTTGTCACACATGGTGTAGAGCCCAGAGGAAGGAAGTGCAGCTGCCACTGCAGTGCCACCCCAGCCCCGTGACCTGGCTGCTCCTCTGTCACCTGGTCCTCCAGGCCCCGGCCCCTGAGGTACCCCAGCACTGGTGTGTTTGCAGCCTGGCTCCTACCTCGGCCCTGGGCATGAGTCCTCTCAGATTTGCTGTGGACACAAGGAAGTCCCTGGCCTGTTGGTGGCCTATTGTGCGATGGGCACAGGGAGGTGACTGCTGACTATAAGGAGATGCTGATCAAAGCGCAACAGCCTGTGCACCCTGAAGCCTGACACTCAGAGTGGCGGGAATGAATGAGAGACAGCGGGAGGAAGTCATGAAAATGGTGCCGCCCCTGGCTGACTGGCCACCCGCAGCTCAGAGGTAGGACGGCAGCTGTGGCAGGGTCGCTGTCCCCTCTGGGAAAGTGTTTTTCTGCTAACTTTTCATTTGGACATGCTTTTGACTTACAGAGAAGTTACAAGAATAGTACAAGAATAGTAAAGAAAATCCCTGAACCTTCAAATGTTTCCATTCTACCATCCCCTTCCTCCTCTCCCCACAGGTATGTCCTCTGCGCCATTTGAGAGTCACTGAAACACGACGCCTGGACCCTAAGCACTGCAGTGTGCATTTCCCCAGAGAAGGGCGTCCTCTCCTGTGCACGCAGTGATCACAACGCCGGCCTCAGGAACATGCTGCTGTCAGCGGTGGGCCTTACTCCTCGCGTGGCGTCCACCGCAAGGAGAGGCTGCCCTGCCTCTCCCCCATGTACTGGTGCCAGTGTGGACGTGTGAGTTATTTCATCCAGTGGGTTAGTCATGTGTTCTGACGGTCCACACCACTTCCTAAGCATTTTCCTACTTTCTGGCACTAAACATGCTCCAGGATCGCCTGAACCCCTCCTTGCCCTGCCCTGGGCACAGCTGTGTCTTCCGGGAGCCGGTCCTTCTGATTGGGCACCGCTGTCGCTGGGCTGCTCAGCAGACCCCGAGTCCATGTCAATCTAGCTCATCGATCTCGGCGTTTAACTGTGCTGAGTGGGTTTCTGCAGCTTGGGGAGCACGCAGCAGGCCTCTCCCAGCCTTTGCCCCAGGGGCTCCCAGCAACTAAGGCCTGTTCTCACTTGTGCACGTGGAGGGAGGGTAAGATGGAGAGGCAGGCCCTCTGGGGAAGGGGAGACACGGGAGGGACAGACACGGGGGGGAGGGGTGTCTGCTCAGAGGCCTGCGCTTTCTGATCACAGATGCGCTACATGCCAGGTAATGTCTGAGCCGAGTGAAAACCCCACGGTCCTAAAGTTGCAGATATTCTGGTGGTTAACAGCAGTTTCACGCAACACCAGAAAAAGCCATCAAAATTAGTTCCAAATGTTTCAGCTTTTTTTTTTTTTTAAACAGCAGAGCTCTCTCTGGATACAGTACGTGTGTACGCACACGTGTGAATGTGCAAGCCTACCCCAAGGTGCCCATAGCCCCTGGACAGGAATGTGTACCAGGCGCCCAGCGCCTGGGCCAAGGTGTGTCGGTGGGGCCAGAGGGACCACAGGTGAGTGTGCTCGTTTGCAGGCGGGGGCTGGCTCCCTGCAGGAGCCCGTCAGGAGAGGGGACCTGCTGCACAGGCTTGTTCTCTCTGGCAGCACCAGGAAGAAGGCTGGCACATGGTGAGAGAACCACTCCTTGTTCCCCCAAGTCAGGGTGAGCCCCCCGGTTACATTTCAGGGCTCAATTTCAGAAAGTGGTCTGGCCATGGACCAACTCTCAGTGGCCACACAGGTAAGGGCAGCAGGCCGCTTGGCCCTGGTTTTCGCAGAGAGACAGTGGGTCCTGCTTACGTCGTTGTTGGTAAAAGGCCCTGCTTTTACCAATGGTCCCAGCCAGGCAGGGAGAGTGAGTTTTGACAAGATTGCTGTGTCTTGCCCACGGCGAGGGGAGGCTGAAATGGGAGCCCCTCATTCACCCCAGCTTCCCCATGGGCTCCTGTCATCAACACAGCCTCCTCCGCCCACAGCCACCAGATATAGCAAGAAGGTAGAGGCCCAGGGCCCTCTGCACCCCCACCCACCCCACAAGCACAGGAGGGCGTGGTTAAAGCAGGCGGGATGGTATGACTGCATCCATGGCTCCGTTAGCATCGTCACTGGCTCCAGGCTGAGCTGGCCCTGACCCACTTATCTGGGTGGAGTGGACACCCCAAGTCCCACCCATGGGGATGTGGCCAGCCCAGGTCTCAAGCGGCACAGATGTGGGTCTGAGGACCTTCTCTTCTCACCCCCCTGGGCCCTTGTTGAAAAGGGCACCATATTCCTAGGCTAGAGGGACTGGACTTTATAAATCCAGTTGGGGACTGGCCTGAGGGCAGGCATCGCCCATCTGAGGGCAGGGAGCTCCGCTGGCTGGGAGATGGGGCCACACACAAGGATTCGGGGGCCTAGGGCTGAGAGTGGCCCCAGCTGCCAGCCAGTAGGGAGACACAGACTTGGAGCAGAAATGTCCCTGACAGTCCTGCTTGTCCCCTGAGTCCTGGAGACGCCCACAGGGCCAGCCATGAGTGCCACCCAGCTCAGTGCTGGGCCCAGAGGTGGAGGCCGGAAGTGCACAGGGCCCGCCTGTCCATGCTGCCTGTGGGCCTTGTTTGTCTCTCCTGAGGTTTCTGCTATGCCCAGCCCCCAGCCCCGGCACCCAGGAGTGCCTGATACTCGGGTGAGCTGTAAGGCAAAGGCCCTCTCCCGCCGGTGGCAGGCACACAGGAGGGCTCGCTGAGCATGGCTCCCTGCTCACTTCGCCTGGCCCTGACTGCCCTCGGGTCCCCTGCACGGAGGCCCCATGTCCCTCACCCTCAGAGCAGTCTGAGGGGGGACCGGCGAGCACAAAGGACTTGGCACCAGGTGTGCAGAAAGGCCGGCGGAGCTTATCTGAGCAGCCACATGGGGGACCTGCGTTGGGGCCTCCTCACTCGGTGTCCAGCTGGTGAGAACAAACAGCAGAGAAGCATCCTCGAGGGGAACAAACCAGCGACACGGGGAGAGAACGTGCTTCTGCGTGACCCCCGAGCAGTCACGGCTGAGCATCCTGAAGCGGTTCCTCTCCAGCGGCCTGGGTCCCCTGCCTCCTGTGGGGGTTCTGAAGGAGCCCGCGTGGAAGTTCCACGGGCGCCTCCCCGATGGGCAGCCCTGCTACTTGTACGGCCGTATAAAAATGAGAAAAATAAACAGTGCGCTTGTTGCTCGCTCCGAGCTGGGGAAGAAGCCAGACCCTTTACTGAGGGAGGCCGGAGGGGAGGCGCCTGCACACGCCCGTCTTCGGAGGAACAGCAGCAGAGAAGCGGGGCGCCGGCGGCAGAGATCAGGCTTAACGACAACCCCTAAGTGTTTCCAAAAGAAATAAACAGCCTGGGTCTAAAAAGAGTAAATCACTGAGCAGTGCCCACGGCCCAGCAAACAGAACCTGCCACAGCGAGTGGCTGCATGTCCTCACAGCCCCCGGCGCCACCTCCGGGCAGCACTCCTTACTCCCACGAAGGCTCCACGGCCCATCCTGTCACTGGGGCAGGGCACCTGGGGCTCCCCAGTTGGGGCTCCAGTGCTTGTCATTTCCTGAACATAAATGCAGGTTCCGTGTGAGCCTGGCCCTCGAGGAGTCGCATCATAGGGACGGACACTTCCCAGGCTGCATGCGTCACTGTGTGTCCTCACCGAAGCCCCGGCGGCCTCTGGGTCTGTGCCTCGGGAGCCTGGACGGAAGAGTTGAATGCTGGCGAAGGGGGCACATCAGGTTTGAACAGGGGAAGGACATGACCCCATTTAATGAGCTGGGGCAGCTGCTGCACGTTCATGTTATTCAGATTTATGCGCCCTTTCTTAGCTCCCACAGGTGAGGTGCTAGAAGGAGAACATGCTCCATGGAAGGGCTGACCAATGGTGCCTGGGCGCGGTCGGGGGGCTGGAGGACCAGGCGCTCCCCACTCCTGGGGGTATGGACTCGATCCTGCAGGTGGGAGCCCCAAGGCGGGCCCTGCGCCCTCAGCCCACATGGGGCTTCACTGCGCCATGTAAATGAGAACAAATACGGTGACTGTGACATTCGCAGTCCCTGACAACATGGAATTCCTTGAAAGGAAGGCTCTATTTTCCCAGAGCCCTGCTCCCTGGGAGAACCACGTGCGGCTCCTTGTGTGGATTTATGACCTGCCAGGAGGCGGGTGTGCGGGTGGGGCCTGCTCTGCGTGCTGACCCCTAAAGACACTGAGCCCTGCTGGTCTGGGCTGCACCGCTGGGAGGGCCCAAGGCCTCCCTTCTCCTGCAAGCCCAGGACAGTTTTATTTCTGTTTGCACTGAGCTGGAAAAAAACCACCATGTCGTAAAATTTGGTTGTAAACCGTGGAAGTGGCGACTGGAGCATCACACCCCATAAAGCATGGGGAGGAGTGCCCAGCGCTCCTGTGACGGCCGCTGGCCACGCTCACTTACAGGGCGATGTGTCCCGAGCACAGCCCAGCCCTGGCGCAACACCCAAACCCTCGCAACATTTCACAAGAGGTTCCCCTAAAGAGACAGCTTTAAATAAGGAAACCAGGATGAAAATATGAAGAGTGATGAAAACCGTTTAGGGATTTAGAAGGTAACAAATCTTTGGGGAGAACAATGTCACTTCCTGTGGGGGACCAGTACTCTCCTCTGACACCCGCCTCCGCCCCTCAGTGAGAAGTCCAAGAAGAACAGAAATGTTTTTTTTCAGCCAGTTTCCCTTTTAGGGACCGTAAATCATGTGTCTGGGGTTTTAATGAGAAAGGGAACACACCACATGGGATTCCTGTCTGAAGAATGAGCTTCTTAAACCCGCGAGCTCCACTTGTTCCATTTTAACAGAACCCCTGTGGGTCGGACCCCTCCCACTGACCCAGGACCCCCGTCCCTTGCAGAGCCAGCAGGCGAGGTTTCCGGGTGGGGTGCCTCCCTCGGACACTGGAGGTGCTGATGTGTGTCTGTCTGTTGGTGGCTCCCCCATGGGAGGGGAAGGGGGCATGCCATATACCTGTCAGGCGAGGGTCTTAGGAAAAAAAGGTAAGACCTACTATGGGTTCTCACATGCAGCTGGCAGCTGGCCCAGTGTTGGGGCTGAAGGCTTCTCCCCACAAGGCACAGCTGATGTGCCCAGTGCCCCCTCTGCTCACCTTGTGAACATGAGCCTCCCACAGCTGCTTCCCACCTCCCACCAAGGCGATGGGAATGGAAAGAAGAAGAATTCGTTATAAATGTGGAGATAAATAGTACACACAGGCCGGGACAACGGAAACACTGACGGAGAGTGGACGATGTGCCGTCAGGATCATTCATCGTGGTGGCTCCTCAAGAGCTGCCATCCAACAGCCCCCAATGTACACACCCACCTGCCTCAGGGAAAGCCTGGATCCCCGGAGATGACAGTGAGTGGCATCCTTAAGGCACGGAAACCCTGCTAGCCTCGCATTCCATTCCTCCGAAAGCCTCTTTCAAAACCAGCGCGGGAAGAAAGCGGGAAGGACTCCTCCCCTGCTCCCTGCACACTGGAGGTGGAGGAAAGACCCGGGTCACGCCCAGGGCGGGGAAACCTGGGAACAGTCAGCATGTGGATAAGTGTGTGGGTTACCTTTCTAATTAACTGAATTCTTTAAAGAGTAAATTGACTATTTACACAAAAATAATACCACGGTACATGGCTTGTATAAAAGCAAACGTATGACAACACTAGCAAAAAGACGCAGGAGGGAAAAGTGGGAGAACATCACTGTCCAGTTCTTTTACCCTTTATGAGCTAAGTCGAGTTATCACTTGAAGGCAAGCTGTGATGAATTAGAGATTTATACAATAAACCCTAAAACAGCCACAAAAAGTAAAACAACAAAGAGTTACAGCTAATAAGCCAAGAAGGGAAATAAAAAGGAGTCATAAAAAATTCAACTAATCCAAAAGAAGCAGGAAAAGATGAAAAAAGAAATAAAGACTGAAACTTAATGATCACATTCAATGCAAATGATCTAAATATGCAATTAAAAGGCAGAATTTGTCAGACTTAATCAAGAAACAAGACCCAACTACATGCTGTCCATAAAAGACACACTTCAAATATGAAGACACATGTAGCTTCAAAGTTAAAGCTTGGAAAAATGCATACCATCCGGACACTCGTCAAAAGGAAACAAGAGTCACTATATGAACATCAGGCAAAGAAACGTCAGAGCAAGTAATACCATCAGGAATACAAGGTCATTTCATAACAGGGCGCACTCATCAGGAGTTCACTCTCTCCAACATTGACGCACCTATAACAGGCTTCCAAACACACAAAGCAGAAACGGATAGAAGTGCAAGTAGAAATAGACAAATCCACCATCCCAGCCAGAGGTTTTAATCCCCCGTCTTAACACCTGATAGGACAAATAGACAAAAAGCAAGTGAGGATACAGAAGACCTGAAAAACACTACGGACCAACTTGAATTAATGAAACTTATAGAACACAGAATGCACATCCTTTTTAGGCTAGCATGGAACATTCACTAAGATAGACCATATTCTGGGCCACAAAACAAGTCTGAATAAATTAAAGATTCAAGTCACATTCTGTATATTCTCTGACAATAAAGGAATTCTATTAGAGATCAATTACAGAAAGATGGCTGGAAAATTCTCACATCTGTAAACTCAGCTACACACTCTAACTAGCCTTCATGGATTTTACATTCCAGTGTCTAGTATGTCACTCAATTCACAGGACAACCCTGAAGTTGTTATCAATTTAAAGTTAGGGAAACAGCCTATGACCAGTTAGGTAACTTGCTCAGGAAGCACCCACTCACAAGTCAGAGTGGGTGCCCCGAGAGGGCAGGAGCACAGCATCCAAACTTGGACCTGGGTTCAAGTTTGGATGCTACCATTCTGGAGCTCTCTGCTCTAACAGCAATGGCCATCGCTGACCCCGAGGCTGCACCCTCACCTTTCACGGTCTTGGCCTTGTTCTGGTGTTCCCAGGGCATGGGCCCCACCAAACCCCCCCTGAGGTCAGTCACCCAGCCAGGCCAGGTCCCCCTGCCAGCCCTGACATTACCTAAGCCCAACACCCCTCCCCCTCTCCAGTCCCCAATACACACATAAAACATCCTCTTCTTACAAGATCAATAAAACTGCCAGTGGACAAAGCAAATAAGCCACAACTCCCAACCTACTGGCGGTAACGCAGTCACAGCTTCTAGCAAGTTAACATTTACAGCTTTCACGGTCATGTCAACCTTGATTCAAATTATTTCCAGATTGGTAGGCCCCTGTATCTAAGGGTGCTTGGTGATCCCCATCCAATTACGGTACAAAACAGCTGGTAGCCCAGGTCCCAGGGTGGCAATCAAAAGTAGGACCCACTGGCCTGAGACGCAGACAGAAGCCACCGTGCTGGAGCGGGTCTGCAGCGCAGGGGGACGGAGGCTGTGCTGTGCTGTGCAGGGGTTCAGCAAGGCAGCCGACTGTGCCCGCTCATGGCTGTGGCCAGGGCTCGGGGACCGTGAAACACACTGGTCACAGGTGGCTGGGCTGGACCAGTGTTCTCGGGTGGATTACTGCAGCTCACCCAGAGGTTGAGTCAGCATTTAGTGAGCAGCCTTCCTTGACAACGCCCATTACCAGGAGGGCACCTGGCCGCCTGGGAGGTGGGGAGGGCGCTGGAAGGGACTGGAGAATCCCACTGGCACTGCCGGCCTGGGCAGCAGGGCCTGTCCATGGGGCTCAGCCCACAGTGCTCACCCCCAGGAGCACCTTGGCATGGCTGCCAAGGTCTCTGCCACGGGGAAGGAGTGCCTGGCCTGTCCCGGGGTCAGTGTGCTGAGAATGACCGCAGCGTGTGGAGGGATGAACAGTGTCCAGGGCCAGGGAGCCACAGCAACCCCGTCCTGAGCTGAGAGATCCTGGGACGAGGCCGTTTCCCACCTTGTCACATGTGAAGACACGGCCTAGACAGGCAGTGACCTTCCTGATCTCGAGAAAGAGGAAAAGCTTCTCCCGGAACGGCCAGCAGGAGGTGCCCTCACACTCACGTCCCGGAGAGCAGAGTCGCAGGAAGTGTGTCTCAAGCAACTCGCAGGGGTTCAGCGGACCCTCAGGGGTGAGCATCGTGGGCCGCCCATGTGCACCTGGAGGAGTGGCAGGAGGGAGCACACCCAGTCACAAGGTTCCCGTCTAGTTGCACATGAAGGTTCTGTCCAACAGCTCGGCTCCGGATGGATCCTGGAGGTGCCTGTGAGTCAGCTGTTCCTACTGTGGGCTTGAAACTCTAGCTTCAAAACTCATCTGATGTGACACAAAGGCCTCTGTTATGTGCTGTGAGGCTGTGGGACTTTACAAATAATAGCAGTGGAACGTGAATTATATTCCTGGATTAAAGGTCAGCTCTGCATGCAGGACTCTGGAGTAAAACAAGTGTAAACTTGTTTGGACTCATTCATGTATTCCTGGGGGTGGGGGAGAAACACAGAAAGATCTGCGCCGGCTCAAGCACAGAGGGACTCAGAGGGGCTGCAGGCGGGACCCACGTGGGCGGAGGGACCCAGTGAGGTTAGGACACCTCTGACAGCTCAGCGACCTAGACCACATGCTCCTTACCTGTGAATCACCAAGCTGTAAGGTGAAGGCTATTTATGCGAGTGATATGTCCAATACAAAGGAATTTAAGGAATACACTTGTGTAATCAAAGTATACCAAAGTTAAAATGTTCACATTTGATTAATCTGTATTGTGGACACTGAGACAGAAGATGCCCACTAAAAAGGGCTCCTGGTGGCTAACGGGGCTGAAATAAAACAAAAAGAACAAGCCATTTCCATGTAGGGGTCTCTCATGCAAACCTGCACTGAACTGCCTGCCTGCAGGGTGTATCTGCCATCCGAGCCAGCCCTTTTTTTCACCAATAGGACTGAGGCTTTCCCTCTCCAATAGCTGTGCGGCTCCGACCAACCAGAGAGGCTCTATCCTGACCAATCAGGACAGTGCCTTTTGGACCAATCAAACTGTGAAGATTTAGAGTCTTCATTTGCATGAGGACAGACCAATCAGGGACCAGGGGCTGGGACTTCTGCCTATATAAGCCAGCTCCCCTCTGCCTTTGGGAGTGCACTTCACCTTTCCACCTAAGACTGGGAATTGTGATTCCTTGGCTGAGCTAAAATACCGAAGAGGTCTCGCCAGAGCAGAGTGGAGCACACCAGTGCAGGCCAGAGCAGACTGGTCCCGAATGGGGCAGACCACAGCAGAGGGCGCAGACCAGTGTAGCATAAAGCAGACCCATATGGAGCAGAGCGGTCTAGCCAGAGAGGCGCCTGGCCCGGGGCGGTCTCACAGCCATGCTGTTTTCACAGCTCTGCTGCATCACACTGAACAAAGTTTCCTTCTTCATCACACCCCAAATTGGAGATTCCTGTTGGCACTGAACTGGCACCAACGACCCTCAGCTGACATTAGAGAGCAGAGTGGTACACAGAAATGCAAGTTTGCCGCTAAGAGCATTTTCTTGCTGTTCCAAGGGGAATGCTGCGTATTTTAAAGGTAATTGGATAAGACATAAAACTGCTAGCAGGTAAGCTGTGTCTGTTTTTCTCCCTTTCCTTTAGCGTCTGAAGCCGAGGTGCGCCTGTGGGCATTTCCTGTGGATGGTTTCACGGGCCTTGGAGCAGAGGCCGTCAGTTTGTGGGTGGAGGCTTTCAGAACGTTATTCTGCCCTGGATGTGCTCAGTGACACTGGCTTTGTGTGAGTGCAGGCATGGCCATCACCAGACCTGCAGGCACTGCGCTCAGCGGTGGAGCATCACATGGAGGCTGCCTGCCTTTTCTCTTGCTGGACTGACGGTTTGCGCTCGAAGACGTTTGCCCTGTGTTGCTGCCGATTCGACTGGCTGAACTCACCGACAACCACCTCTTAGTTACCAGTAGATGGGAAGACAAGGGGCTGAGTAGGCACATGGGACCATTTGGGCCAAAGCTGCATGGCAGGGGAGGGTCTGTCCTACCCAACAGTGTGCAGCTGGACCTGAGCAATGAGTCGGATGGCAATGCTGCTCATCTCGCTCCCTGTGCTGCTGAAAGACCTCAGGCACAAGTGTCACCAGGCTCCTGCCAAGTGCTCCAGGTGTTTAGACACAAGGGGCAGGGACGGTGTATCCCTGACCCTGACGCCTTGTCCAGCTGATGAGGGTGTACAAAACAGCACAAGGACCTCGGGCCTCACACAGAAATCCCGTTATGAGATGAGCCTACCCAAGAGGCAGGAGGGCACATCTCCCACCAGCCCTCCACTCACTGGCTGGGTCTGGGTGAGTGGAGCTCAGTGTCCACTTTGTCGCACTGGGGGGAATTCACAGGCCAGGGCTCAGCTCTGTGCCCTCCTGATGTCCTGACCGTCATCAGGCCTCACTGTGGTAGCCCCATGCAAAAGGGCATCCCTAGTAACAGCCAAGTTCAAGGTGAAATAGAAATAATGATGAGAGGGGAGAGAAGCCTGAGCTCTTGTCATACTGGGAGCCCTTCCCTGTTGCCCAGGCTGCTCCTGACCCCCACTGGCTTGGTAGACTCCCCCAGAGGGTCCCTCTGTGAGGCCTCTGCCAGTGGAGCCATGACAGTGAATGAGTTGCCCTCTCTCCATTACCCGGGCCCCACCATTACCTGGGGCCCTGCTGCCCCTGGCCAGGGACTGGAGGAGTCCAGGTCGCAGAGGACAGGCCACGTGGCCCACCATCCTTGTCCCAGGGGCACAGATAATGCAAAGGGATGAATCGAATGGTCTGCAGTCAGCACACAGCATGGCCTGGCTCCTAAGGAGACGTCAGTCAGTGTCCTCACTCCAATCCACCGTACAAAGCGGGTGTTGAAACAAGCTTTGCTGAGGAAAGGCTCTGCAGCTACAGAGAGCGACGGGATTCAGCCCCTCCAAAGGGCCTGCCTTGGATGCCATGGGCCGATTCCTCATGACGGCAGCACTGAGCTCCCAGAGCACTGCGCGGTTCAGCCCTGGATCCCAGGGGATCGTTGGCCATCACATTCCTGGTTCCTGATGAGCCTCAACTTAGCCTGTCCTAGAACGTCGATTCCAAGTGGCCCTGGCCTCACACACCAATGCCATGCCTGCTGGCAGCCTGTCCTAGGACTCAGTTCACAAGCCAGCGCTATGGTGGCCACATTCCCGCTGCCTGCCCCAGTCCCAGGCAGGCCCTGGTGTGTGCCAACTCCATGCCCTTGTGGGGACGCTCACCCATCCCTACCCTCCACTCGCCACAGCTCCTTCCATTGTCCCAACACAGGAGTCCTAGAGCTGCCTCCATCGTGGCCAGAGAGCTGCAGGCACAGCGAGCACGGGCATTCGCATCCGGGGACTGACAGGCGCTGCCTGTTTACCGTGCCCTGATGCCCTTCATGGGGACACACAGCAGGCCAGTGTTGACAAGGTGGCTGAGGGGGCTGTGGACAGGCCCAGGACAGAGCAGGAGGCCTGTGGCCCAGTCCATGGGGTCCCATGCTCCCGCCTGCCAAGCCGGAAGCATTTCATTGCTGGCACTTTTGGAAAGGGCAGCTCTAGGACCAAGGGTGGGCCGCAGGGGTCTTTGAGCAGGAGGGAGGACATTCCGAGACATGTTAGGTGGGACATGGGCTGATCTCCAGGCCCTAAAGATAAAGCCTGACTTCTTAAATGCAGCACACAGAGGATGACCCTGCCCGGGCTGCTTAATCGCTAACACACAGGCACAGCAGTGAGGGGGCGGTACCCCAGGACTCAGAGGTGACTTCCAGGACTGAGCACACTTGGGACTGAAAGCCACAGAAGGCATAAGATGGCCTACAAGCCGCCTTTCAGAAGAGCAGATAAAAACCACTCTCCTGTATTTGAGCCACAGCAATGAGCAGGGAACAGGGCGACAGCATTCTATCTGACAGGTGGTGCTCTAGGCGTGTCAAGGCTCTCACTGCCAATAAAAGCAACACGAGCCCAACGTGAGAACGGGCACCCGACAGGCATGCACTCTGTGTGCGAATGAGCCAACATTACTGAGATGACGAAGGACACTTCAATGCCAAATGCCCTCGAATTAATTCGTAAGGAAAGGCGACCCCAGCCCCCCACCGAACAGGCTAGCAGTCAGCAGAGACAGGGATGTCTGGAGGGGCTCTGACCAGGGCCTGGTCCTGGGGTCGGGGACTCTGCCCAAAGCCCTGGGCCAAGGTAGAGAGGGGGCCTGAGGGGTCTGAACACAGGACTGGAGCCTGTCCCTGGGGGAGCCGGGACACCCCTGTACCCACATCCACCGAGGCTGGGAGCTCGGTATAGGGAAGAAAGGGCCAGCTCAGCCTCTGGGAGGGAGGGAGCCCAGCCTGACACCCAGGGCCTGGGAAGGCTGTGGACAGCAGCAGAGGGACTCGCTGCCCCAAACCAGAATGAACAACCAGGCCCAGAACCACGGTGGCCAGACGCCCCACTCTGCCAGCCTCAGCAAGTGGGACACTCTGCCCCAAGAGAAGGGAAGCAGAGAGGGCTCCCACACGAGCTGGAGTCTGCGCCATCCCATCACGGGTCACCGCTGCTCACCTCGTAGTGGAAGTCCATGCAGGTGAGGTCTCGCCAGCACTGGTCCCCCCGGATCTTGATCAGGCCCTGCCAAGGCAAGAAGGAGAAAGAGCAGCGTGAGCCAGTGCCCCAGGACGGCAAGGAGCCCTCGGGATGGGGAATGCCCGCCGGGGAAGAGCCCGCGCTGAAAGGAACATGTGCCGGTACCCCTAAGGGATGTGAGGGTAAGACTTAAAGAAAGTTTCACAAAGGCTTCAATGATGAAAAGTCAGCAACTGCTACAGGGAAAAAGAAACACTGCTTCCTTGTTATAACCGGCTTCCTTCTGCACTTTCTTTAAAACTCAGTTTTTAGCCTGTGAGCATCATCACAGCAATACAACTGTGAGGCTTTAAAATTGGACAACTTTGCAAAGCTACACACACACACACCTTACTTATACTTATAGATGCCTAGGAGCACGTCAAAGGGACGTCGCACTTGCTGCAGTGACACACCATGCAGCAGCTCAGGTGGGCTGGACCCGTCTCCTTGAATGGGCACTGCTGTTTCAAGGCACTCAGGACACTGCCCATGCGCAGGCCCGGGTGCCTCCAGGGAGCTGCTTTGCCGCCTGGTCCCCTGGGAAAGTGGCTGCAGGGAGAGGGGACTCTGCTGACCAGCCTGTGGACGAGCTTCCGGGCGCTGCCAGCCGCCCCGGCACAGCTGGCTGCCCCGCAACCCTGCGCAGTTTCCAGGACGCCATGCGGAGTCCACATCGTGGCTGGTCTGCAGTCACCGGGAGGACAGTCAGCTGCATGCCTGTCAGATGCAGCCCCACTTTCTCCACATGACTCCTTCGAAAGTCAGAAACCAACTGTTCCCCTACCAGGAATAAAAACTCTGCTTGAGATGCAGAGATTCAGTTCCAATTTCTGTCTCTTACATAATAGCCGGATTAGAAGGGGAGAAAGACACTGCACCAATAAAGAAACAACCCGAATGCAGCTCAGTTTTCTCGTGTCGGTGGTTTCTGCAGCTATGACTACCTGAGTTTCATCCATCCACCCTACCTGAGTTTCATCCATCCACCCATGCACCCACCCATCCACCATGCACCCACCCATCCACCATGCACCCACCCATCCACCATGCACCCACTCATCCATCCATGCATCCACCCATCCACCATGCACCCACCCATCCACCATGCACCCACCCAGGTTGTCTGGGATAGTATTCCTCATTAAAATCAAATGATCATGAACTTTAAAATACATATATTTTTACTGATCAGAGAGGAAGGGAGAGGGAGAAAGAGATAGAAACATCAACGATGAGAGAGAATCATTGATCGACTGCCTTCTGCACGCCCCCCACTGGGGATCGAGACCACAACCCAGGCATGTACCCTGACTGGGAATCGAACCGTGACTTCCCAGTTCATAACTTGACGCTCAATCACTGAGCCACACCAGTCGGGCTGATCATGAACTTTAAAAAAAATATTTCTGTATTGATTTCAGAGAGGAAGGGAGAGGGAGAGAAACATCAATGATGAGAATCATTGATCGGCTGCCTCCTGCATGCCCCCTACTGGGGATCAAGCCCACAACTCGGGCTTGTGCCCTGACGGGGAATCCAACCGTGACCTCAACCACTCATAGGTCAACGCTTAACCATTGAGCCACACTGGTTGGGCTGATCATGAACTTTAATCACGTCTGTGAAACACTGTTGCTGCAACAATGAGATTAGGGTTTGACTGAATGACTAGGGGTGATGGCTAAAACTGGCTGACACATAAAACTAACCTCTGTGCCTGGGGAAGACTTTGGGGAGGCTGAGGGCTCTGAGCCAGAGACAAGAGTGTGAGCTGATGGCTCCTCTGGTGGCCATGCAGCCAGCAAGGCAGAATGACCGTTCCGGATGTGGGATGTGTCCAATGCCAGGCATGTGGAGCCCACAGGATGGGCTGAGGGGTTGGAGCAGGTGTGGGGTGGGGAGCAGCCAAGACCTCTGGCCGGGACCCCTGGTGGGCGGCACGAACTCAGCAACACCCTAAGGAGGAGAAACGTGGAGTGACGTGTGGCAGCCACATGGCTTCTACAGTGAAACGGAATGACAGAGCTCTGCGGTGTGCGTGGGCTGGACTGAGACACCTGGGAGCACCTAACCATGGTTTACAATGCACTCCACAGGGACCGCAGTACTCAACGCTCCCAGCTCCACTGAGACCCAAAGGCTACCCTGAAGTTGGTTCTGGAGGAGCCACTTCTGCTTCCGCAGCCACCTTGCTGGGACTTCACACCTCGCAGGGCGGAACCCGCCTGGCCCGCAGCCACTGGCTGCTCCCAACGCCACCAGCTGCGGCACCTTCGTGGAGCTGTGCTCCAAGGACAAAGACTTCTGAATGCATCACTTTGAAAAGTAGAGTCACATCTTTCTGGAAACTGGGTTTGCTTAGATCACAGAGTGCCAGAGAGACACCTCGTTTGAATTTGGCCACACACAGTTACGTTGTGTGAAAACAGACGACCCAGATCTGAGCGAGCCCGTCTGCCTATGGGAGAGCTGCTGCTTTCTGATGAGACGCACCCCTTGTTCCGTGGAAAACCCCAGCCGCGCGGTCACACGAGGCTCCCCGTGAGCACAGCTCCACTCCCTGCATCCTTTCAGAATCCGAGGGTGAATCTTTGGAGATTCAAACCAGCGAAGAAGAAAAAAAACAAAATAATTAAAATGTCATTCAAACTCTAAGCTGATATGAGACACTTAAAAATCTGAGACATCCTTTCAGGAGCGGAAGGTAATTACATTCCTCCCCATCTACTGACTTCTCCCTACAATGCAGATGTCAGATTTTCCACAGATTTTTTTTCTTCCAGAATAAGTGTCAAAGGAACAAAGCCTTCTTTGAGACGTTTTCAGGCCAAAATTAATTCTGGGAAGAAAAAAAAAAACCCACAAAAAACGGGACAGATAGGCCACTAACAAGGCAGACTCAAAGAGAGGCGAGTGACCCACAGCTGCCCATACGACCCCTGCTCTCTGCTCGGGGATAGGAGAGCGCCAGGATGCTGGAACATTCCGCAGTGGCTGAGAAAGCCCTAGGCCAGTGATGGCGAACCTTTTGAGTTCGGCGTGTCAGCATTTTGAAAAACCCTAACTTAACTCTGGTGCCGTGTCACATATAGAAATTTTTTGATATTTGCAACCATAGTAAAACAAAGATTTATATATATATATATTTTTAAATATATTTTATTGATTTTTTACAGAGAGGAGGGGAGAGGGATAGAGAGTTAGAAACATCGATGAGAGAGAAACATCGATCAGCTGCCTCCTGCATATCCCCACTGGGGATGTGCCGCAGCCAAGGTACATGCCCTTGACCAGAATCGAACCTGGGACCCTTGAGTCCGCAGGCCGACGCTCTATCCACTGAGCCAAACCGGTCAGGGCGATTTATATTTTTGATATTTATTTTATATATTTAAATGCCATTTAACAAAGAAAAATCAACCAAAAAAATGAGTTCGCGTGTCACCTCTGACACGCGTGTCATAGGTTCGCCATCACTGCCCTAGGCCTTACGGGCACTGATGGGAGGCAGGAGCCTGTGGGGTGCAGATGGGCTCCTCTCTGCAGCTCCAGGGTCTGAGCACACTTATCTTCAAAACTCCCATTTGGAAATGGGAGGTTCCAGGGCCTCACACCAGATTTCTGTAAAGCTGCACAAGTCCTGCACACTGGCCGGGGCGGGGGGTGGGGGCGCTTTGCAGGCCTGCAGCGAGGGAGGGGAGGCGCCCCCTTTCATCAGGGCACCTGTACCACCCTGGAGAGCTGTCTGCATTGCCTCGCTTTGACATACACCCGTTCTCTCATCATCAGAGTCTCTGCCGGCTCCTTTCCCACAAGGGAGAAGCTGCGAGGACCCTGGAGCCCTGAACATTGACGAGGGGTTCACAAGTGTGTGTGTGTGTGTGCGGGGGGGGGGAGGGGGGACAGACCATTGCTCCCACAAGCAGGCATGGTGTCTGGGGCACCACTCACGGGTGACTGGGAGTTGGGCCAGTGGGGGCCTGGGCACCCTGGTTCTGCCCTGACCCAAGTAGTACACCGTTTCTCTCCCGTGGGAGGTGAGGAGGGCCCACAGGACCCCATGTGTACCTTTAGTAGGTGGGGGTACCCCATGTGCTCTCTGAGCAGACAGCAGGGGGCCCATGTCTCAGGCATGTGGTGATGGCTGCATTTGAGGTTCACTTCGCATTTGAAGGGCCCCATTTTTTACTCTCCAGCGTCAGTCTTACGGTGTCGATACTTTCTGACCCCAAGGTATGATACCGTTTAAAGCCACAAACGGAGCATTGCGCATACAGGAAGTACCAGTCAGTCCGGGACACGGCTTGGACTGAACCCTGTGGTTAGGGAGAGAAACCTCTACAGCCATTTGCTGAGCCTTTGAAAGTTGCCGTGGGGCACCTGCCTGACAGACCTGGAAGTGGGGCTGCGTGGTGTGGGTGGAAGGGACGTCACAGGTCCTGGAGGCGTTTACGACCCGCTTACTTTCTAGACCCCCAGGAATGGCTGTCTTCCTGCTGAGGGTGGTTCCAAGGCAAGTGGCTGGAAATAGAGGCACAAAGAGGGTGCTGAGGAGCCCGGGAGCCTGTGTGAGTGGGGGGTCGGGGGCTGTAGTTGGGGGCCATAGGCCAGACCATTGCAGACATATTTTTCCCAGAAATACTCATGCTGCCCCCGGGCTGGAGTCCGAGGTCTGGCCTCCCGGTGCTCCTGCAGGAAGGAAGAAAGCCCCTTTCTTCAGCTCTGCCCACACTAATGCAATAAAACCAATTGGGGTAATTGCTCTCCTTGGGGAGAGGGGATCCCAGGACAGGCAGGCTGGCCAAGGAAATGACAACGACATCCGCTGATTGGGTCTTCATGGGCATGCTGCATTCCGACATTTATTTCATTACATGTAATACGATTTCACTGGCGGCAACATGATTCCCAGAAAGAGCTCCTGACTCCAAACTCTCATTTTCCTTTAGCGACTTAGCTCCGTGCTTTTCTTCACTAACCTTTCAGTGCCTCCTGGGCTGGAGCGTCTCTGGGCCACGCACAAGTGAGGCATGTCAGCAGTCACTCTGAGTCCCGGGGCCTCCGTGGGTAAGAGCAGAGATCCAAGTGCAAACTCGCTGAACTTCCGGGTTGGAGCCTCATCTCAGCCTGAGAACATCCTTCTCATCAGACAGATGCCTGAACCTCAGGGCGGGGGACGCGGGGCCGATGGCCAGCCTGAGATCCAGGTGTGGCTTGGACTCGGCAGCAGCGAGCAGAGAAGCCCGAAGCAGACACGGATGAGCGTGCACTCACCACCGCTCTGCCAGCAGGTATCAGAGCCGCCCCCAACCCCAGCCAAAACCTGCGCAGGGCTGACTCCTGATTGCACACCAACGCTGCTCCTGTGAAGAGAATGTCAGCGGTCTGCACAGCTGCCTGCTCTCTGGTGCTGAGGTGCCCAAGGGCTGGGGTGACCGCAAGGCTCTCCAACATTAGCAATGGCCAGCTCCCGCATCATCCCCACGGTGTGCAGAGTTTATGGGCTGCATCTCACCAGTGATCATTATATGTGAAAAGCAAACTCATGATTAAGTCTGAGGGCTGACCTTCAATTTACATGGAAGGATACATACCCATCTTTAAGTGTTCAGTTCTATGTGTTCTGGCCACTGTGTGTAATCAGATATCTAGTATCTTAAACAGGATACAGGTTTCCATCCCAAAGAACAGTCCCTGGGACTCCTCTCCTGGCAATCCCACACCCCACTCGCCTGAAAGCTGTGCAGCCTGGCTCTGGGCTCTCACACAGACTGACTCGGGCGTCAGGCGCTCTGGCTCTGGGTTCGGGTCTGGGTTCGGGTGGGTCATGCTGCTCATGCTTTGGGGTTCATCTGTGTGTTGCTGCATCAGGACTTGATTCCCTTCTGCAGCTGAGTGTCGTCCCTAGTGTGAGTGCATCGCAGTGTACCCATCCCGCCAGGGGACGTGTGCTTGCTTCCCAGGTCTGGCAGTTATGACTGAGGTTGCCGTGGATGTATGCGGCCTCTGTGTGGACATCGGTCTTCATTCCTCTCAGGCAAATTCCCAGTAGTGGAAGACTGGCTCACAGAGCAGGCACAGTGTCACCTTGTAAGACACTGCCAACTGTTCTTCAAGGTGGTTGTGCCATCTTATACCCCATTAGTGATGAAACCCACTAGGAATTCCAGTCGCCTGCACCTCACCAGCATGGGGTGCTGACAGTGCTTCAGATATGACCCCCTCGGGGGTTAAATGCTGTCTCAGAGCTTCTTATGCACATGTCTCCTTTCTTATATCTTCATTTGTGAAGTATGTTCAGGTCCTATGTCCTGTTATTGTGATTTGTATGTTTTTGGTTAGACCTATGCACTGCTAATACTTTTCCCAGTCTCTGGCTTGCCTATTCATTTTCTTAATGGTGTCTTTTGATAATGGAAAATGTTAATATCGATATTTTTTTTCTTTAATGCTTAGTGCTTTTTTGTGCCCTGTCCAAGAATTTTTGGTCAACCTCAAAGTAACTATGTTATCTTTGAAAACGGTTATAATTCTGGCGTTCATGTTTGTAAAAAAAAAAAATACTTCCCTTGCCTCACTGTTTTGACTTAGTGTCTTGGTTGAAAATCAATTGACTGTATCTTTGTGAATGTGTTTCTGAGAGATACTCTTTATGATTTCTTCTATGAACTTTAAGGTTTTGCTTTTACATTTAGGTCCATGTCTTTCAAACTAGAGTTTAGTATAAATGAAATTGCAGTCAAAGCTCATTTCATTTTTCTATACAGATACCCAATGATTTTAACATTATTTATTAAAAAATGTCTTTTCTTTACCCATGGATTTGATACTTTAATATCAATCAACAATAGAGACTGGGTCTGTTTCTGGACTATTCTCTTCTGCTGATCTGTTTTTTCAGCTTAGATCAATGCCAAATACTTCAGTTTTAAATTAAGCTATAAAATCAGGAAGTATAAGTCCTCCAACTTTGTTCTTCTTTCTCAAGATTCTCTGTATTTCCATGTAAATTTTAGAACTGGCGTGTCAATGTCTCCAAAAGGCCCCCTGGGAGTTTGATAGAAATTGCCTTGAGTCTACATATAAATTTGGGTAAAATAGACATGTTAACAACAGTGAGTCTTCTGACCCACGATCATGGTACATCTCTTCATTTATGTAGGTCTTTTAAATTCCTATCAGCAATGTTTTTCAGCTTTAGTGTACACGTCTTGGACCTCCTTAATCAGATTTATTATGGGGGTATTTGGGGGCTTTTGATGCAACTGTAGACAGTATTCTCAGTGTTTTTATATTCTGTTTTATTTTCTAATGATTTAATGGTATAGTACAGTTATTTTCTCATTGGCCTTTATCCTGCAACCTTGTGAAATTCATGTATTCATTTTAGTACCTGCCTTTTAGATTCCCCTGGATATTCCACATACACAATCGTATCTATGAGTAACAGTTTCGTTTCTTTTTCTTGTCTGATTGCACTGAGACTTCCAGGAGAGTGCTGAAGAGCAGAATGAGGACCAGACGTCCGGGCCTGGTTTCTAACCGCACGTGAAAGCTTCCTCCTCACCGGGAAGAGCCGTGTGAGCTGAGGCGTCACAGAGGCCTTTGTCAGGCTGAGGAAGTTCTGTCATGAGTGGGTGCTGAATGGTATCATGTGCTTTTTACTGCATTTGAGATGATAAGATACTTCTTCATCTATATTCTGTTACTATAGTGAATTGCATTAATTGGCTTTCAAATGTTAAAACCACCTCACACTCCTGAGATAGAGCATGCCTTTTTATACTGCCGGATCTGATTTGCTGATATTTTGCAGAGGGTTTCTGTGCCTTTGCTCATGAGGGATAGCAGTCTCTGCTTTCCTTTCGCTGATGTCCTCATCAGCTTTTGGTATCACTGTTCCGCTGGTCACATAAAACAACTTGGGAAGGTTCCCTCCTCTGCTATTTTCCAAGAGTCTGCGTGTAGGATTGCTATTATTTCCTCCTCAAGCATTTGATAGATTCCACTGGTGAAGCCATCTGGGCCTGCACTTTTCTTTCTGGAATGGTTTTTGATTACAAATTCAATTTATTTCACAGGTATGGAGCCACTTAGATTTCCTGTTTCCTTTTGTCTCAGTTTTGGTAAGCTGCATTTGTCCATTTCATCTAAATCGTTGAATTTATTGGCCCAAAGCTTTCATAATATCCCAGGTGACTCTTTATGGCAGGATCTCGGACGCAATTACCAGTTATTTGAGGAAAGTGTTTTCTCACGGTGCCCTTCAATCACAGCCTGGCTGCGGCTCCGGCTCTGCTGAATTCTGACCTGAAAACTATAGGTCCTCTGGGCCCGTGTTTTCTGCATTTCAGATATGGCTTTTTTTTCCTTGTGTTAACAAGACAGTAGGACAGTCTGCACACAAGGAGCTTCAGAAGGCCCCCCTGTGGGTGCTGCAGCCAGGTGTGAGCACAGAGCCGAGAGCAGCACAGGTGTTTAGCAGTCAAGCCCCTGCTGATAAATGACTAAGGACTTGAAGCCACATGGAAAGTGCATCTTGTCACTGCTTTCTGCAGCCTGTAGGTTATTTGGGGGTCACCGAAATGTACAGACAGGAACGCCAATCCTCACGTCAGCTTCTGAGAGGCGTCAGAGGCTCTTGTTCATGCCCGAGTTCACCAGGTCCTGACCCTCTGTTCCTCCTTTCATACTGTGTGGACGAAAAAGGGGTCCTATGGAAAGTAACCTCACAGGGTGATCGGATCATAAATTCTTAACCGAGCAAATCATAGTGGGCAGTCAAATCCCAGGCATGTAACTTTTTAGTGAAAGGTTTGTCTCTGACTTAAGGAAGCCCTGCCTATTGTTTCTGTGTTTCTAGGTTAACACACCTTTGAAGTAAATATAACCACCTTCAAAAGAGCACATAATCTCTTTAACTGTCCTATAATTCAATCCCACCTGCTTCCTCCCACCCTCATGCCATCCTCCCAAATTTCAAATGCATACAGGGACTGTGAAACTGTTTGGAGCATCTGAGATCTTGCTCCCTGGCATAGGTCATCAGCTGGCTCAAATAAACTCTTATAGAAATTCTCTGCAGGTTTAAACATTACTTATGTCAACGGTTGTATTCCTTCACTTCCGCCATATAAAAATGACCTGCTCCAGCATAGCAAATATGCAACTTGAATGAAAACTGCTAATTTTAGCCCAGCCAGCGTGGCTCAGTGGTTGAGCGTCGACCTATGAACCAGGAGGTTATGGTTCGATTACCGGTGAGGGCAAATGCCCGGGTTGCGGGGTCCATCCCCAGTGTGGGGTGTGCAGGAGGCAGCCGATTAATGATTCTCTCATCATTGATGTTTCTAGCTCTCTCCCTCTTCCTTCCTCTCTGAAATCAATAAAAACATATTAAAAAATAAAAAACCCCCAAACCTGCTAATTTTAGCTGTGATTCTGCTCAATAAGAGTTGAGGGTACTAAGTATTTAACTCTTAAAAGGTCTTCAAGCAATAATAAAAATAATGTACTATCAGGAGGAATGTGGAACAAGATGTTGGAAGAACTGTAGAGAGCGCAGGAAACAAGCCATGCTGGCACACTGAGTGCAGCAGGAGCCGCTGTGCGAGGAGGCGCATCCCCAGAAGTGGGATTCATCAGCAAGCAGGTTCCCCACACCTACTGTCCTTATTCCCACGACTCTGAAGAGCATTTGGACACCAAAAGTATTTTTTCACTTGCCATTGTTCAGGTTTGCACGTTCTCTGTAGGGTAATGCTTACGCCAAAGCAGGTTCCTACAGGAGGAGAGAGATGGCAGCAAAGAGCCCTGCACATCTGCTGCTGCCAAACCCGACAGCCCTGTACACATGCCCCAGACAGAGGCCAGGCAGAGGGGGGCGGAGAGCTGGGAAGAGGGAGGTGCAGAAGAGAGTGGGCTTCGGTTTCTCAATTCTGGGGGTGGGGTGGGGGTCAAACTGAAACCGCATGGCCTCCCCTTGGTACTATCCAGGTCTGAGAATTCCCAGCAACAAGGGCACTGGCTCAATTCCCAGAATTTTAGCAATTGAGAGCTCTAAACCCTCAGCACACACAGTTCATCAGCCTGTGACAGAGTGACATAATCAAGGACAGCTTCAGCTCCAAAGCCCTGTGTGGAAAATCCATTGTCTGCTCCGCCTGAGAAGCGCAGGGGTCAGGAGCAAAGGGCTCCAGGCTTCGGTGACAGGCTTCTGACGTGCGGGGTAAAACCTTTGGCCGGAATGAACTCAGTCACACACACATATATTCTGTCTTGACAAAAATTGAGATTGAGGAAAAAATGAAAACTTTTTTTTAAAGCATAAAGGCAACCTACTGCCTTACACACAGTCTTCAGACACTCACGCCATTTCCCATGTCTGTAAGGGAGAGATCCTCCACTCTAATATGGCTGAAATCTATGCATTTAGAACAGAAAATTGAGCCCCAAATCGGAGAAACGATCCTGAACGCTCCCAGAAAGTCATCTAGTGTGCGTCTACCCCATTCCAGAGGAAAGGCACAGATGTGAGTCCTAAGCAGACTGTGACTTTGCTCTGAGAAAGGAAGCTGAGTGGGGTCACCTGGGCCCACACAGCCACTTGGCACTGCCCTCCCAGCAACTTGAGGTAGGAGGACAGGGGGCGCGGGGCTCCATGCTGCCCACACCTGGCTTCAGGATGCAAACTCATGGAGCCCCAACTGAGGCTGCCTGGAGCCTATGTTGCTTGAACTCCAGCTTCAATCCAATCATGTCAACAGTGGGCAACCGCCTTGCCTCCATGTGGTGACAGTGTGGGGCCATCATGTCACTTACACATCAGTGGGCACCAAAACGAGTAGAGAGGAAACAGGACATCCCACCCCACTCAGCCCAGGCCTCCAGTTGGCACAGGGAGCCGGGCAGGAAGCTGCGCCCCGTGGGCCTGCTTTGAGCGGCGGCCTCAGGCCAGGTGGATGGTCTTCCAGGGCTTGAAGGCACATGGTTTTTATCTGCTGCTCCAGGGAGGAACACAGAGGAAAAGCTGGCTCGCTGGGGTCTGCTGCTCTCCAGTCCTGCCCACAAAGAGATGTCTCTGGGTCATCTCCCCTGAAGCTGCTGACCTCTTGCCAGGTTTCAGAAATAATCTGTCCTGCCCTGAAGCGTGTGGCCGAGGAGCTTTGTGGATGTGCATGCCTGTAGGGCCCTCATCCCACCAGCACACAGGACTTTTTCATCACCCTGAAAGTTTGCACATGCCCCGCAACCCCAGTCAGTCCCCACCCCGAATCCCAGAGGCAACTGCCTCCCAGTCTGTGGTATTTTGTTAGAGCAGCCTCAGCAAACGGAAGCACATTCCAATATTTGCTTTTGTCCATCTTAGCTATTCTTGTGGGCATGCAATGGTATCTCATTGTAGATTTACTAGCATCTCCCTAACAGCCAATAAAGCTGAGCAATTTTTCAAGTGCTTATAATAGCCATTTGTACGTATTCCTTTGTGAAGTATTGAATTGTCTTTATTATTGAGGTGTTTGTTGTTGTTTTTTTGGTTCTTTACATATCCCAGTGGAGGTTCTTAGGTATAATGGTATTTTGAATATTTTCTCCCAATCTATCACTTACCATTATCAAGCTGTCTTTTGAAGAACAGAAAATTTTAATGTCGATAAAGTCCAATTTATCCATTTTTTTCTTTTATGGTTAATGTTCTCACACTGCGCTGTAAGAAATTTTTGCCTATCCCAAGACTGCAAAAATATTCTTTCATGTTATCTTCAAGAAGGGCTATCATCTTGTTTTATGTTTACAGTCCATCTCAAACTAATTTTGTGACTGTTGTGATAAAAGGGTTGGGGTTTGTTTCACCCTATGTAGATATCCAGGCATCCCAGCACCATTTGTTAAAAAGACTTTCTTTCCTTTCTCGGTTAGATTGACTTTGTGCCTCGTCCAAAAATCATTTGACTGTGATTTCAATGTGGCACTATTTCTAGACTATCTAACCTACTTCATTCAAAGTTACCATCCTGTGCCTACATCACATTGTCTCGATGACTATGTCTTCTGGGAAGTCTTGAACAACTTGACTCATTCAAAACTAGATGCCCAATGCATGAAATTCGTGCAAGAGTAGACCTTCCTTCCCCCGGCTGCCAGCACTGGCTTCCCTCCAGCACCCAGGGCCCAGGCTTCCCTCGCAGCCCCAGCTTCATCTGGAAGGATGTCCAGTCTAATTAGCATATTATGCTTTTATTATTATAGATTGTTCTGGCTATTCTAGGTTCTTGGCAGTTCATCAATTTCTAAGAAGGAAATCCTTCTAGGATCACGTTTGGGGTTGCATAAAATCTATAGATCAATTTGGGGACAACTGACAGTTGAGCAATATTGAGACTTTTGATTCACAAACATGGCCTAAGTTTCTTTAATTTCTCTCAGCAATGTTTGGTAGCTTTCAAGGTCTAAGAGTTGTACTTCCGTTAAAACTTACTAAGTAGTTTATGGTTTGGGATGTTATTATTAATATACTAGAGGCCAGATGCACGAAATTCATGCAAGTAGGCCTTCCTTCCCCCAGCTGCTGGCACCAGCTTCCTTCTGGCACCTGGGACCCAGGCTTCCCTTGCAGGCCCAGCTTCGTCTGGAATGTCGTCTGGAAGGACATCTGGAAGGATGTCTGGTCTAATTAGCATATTGTGCTTTTATTATTATAGATTTTATAATTTCAAAATTTTGCTAGAATATAGGAATATTATTTTGTATACTGCCCATGAATCTTGCACTCAAGTTAAATTCACTCACTGGTTCTAAGGACCCTTATGATCTTCCATATATATGAACTTTTCATCAATGAATATAGATGATTTTATGTCTTCTATTCCACTCTTCAGTAATTTTATTCCTTTTTCTGGCTTTATTACACAAGTTAAGATCTTCATGGTCAAATAGATGTGATGAAAGTGGAATACCCTGCCTTGTTCCCAATCTTATGGGAAAAACATTCAGTCTTTCACCATTAAGTACATTATTAGCTGTAGGTAGTTTATATACTTATCTTTTATTGGGTTGAGGACGTTTCCTTCTACTCCTAGTTTGCTGAGGTTTTTAAAAAATTGTTTAATTTTGTCTACTACTTTCCTCACATTGAGATGATCATAGCCTTTAAAAACTATTTTTTATTGATTTTAAAGAGAGAAAGGGAGAGGGAAGAGAAGAGAGAGAGAAACATTGATGTGATAGAGAAATATTGATTGGTTGACTTCTTCACAACCCCAACTGGGAAATGAATCTGTAACCTGGGCATGTGCCCTGACCAGAAATCGAACCAGAAACCCTTCTGTGCACAGCACAACGTTCAACCAACTGAGCCACACTGGTCAGGGCAGATGGTCATATCATTTTATATCTTTCTCTCTTGATCTGGTATTTAATGAATTACATCAATTTATTCATGTCCAGCCAATATTGTGTTCTGGGAAAAATCCCAGCATGGTATGGATGCATTATACTTTACATGTACTGCTGGACTCATCCTATGGAGTAAAAGGCTAATATGCAAATTAACTGAACAGCAGAACGACTGGTTGCTATGACACGCACTTACCACCAGGGGGTAGACACTCAGTGCAGGAGCTGCCCCCAGGTGGCCAGTGTGTTCCCACAGGGGGAGCGCTGCTCAGCCAGAAGCCGGGCTCACGGCTGGAGAGTGCAGTGGTGGTGGCGGGAGCCTCTCCCACCTCCGCAGCAGCGCTAAGGATGTCCGACTGCTTGCTTAGGCCTGCTCCCCGGAGGCTGGGCTGAGGGACACCCCCCCCCCCTTCAGTGCACAAAATTTGTGCACTGGGCCTCTAGTTTACTAATAATTCCTTAAGAATTTCATGTCTGCTCTTGAAAAATCTGCTTGGTAATTTCCTTTTCTTGACATGACCTTGAGAAAAATGAATTGGGAAGGGTTCCCGCTCCTCTGCTTTCTGAATGTGTATAGGATTCATATAGTTTCTTCCTTAAATATTTTATAGAACTCATCAGGAAAGGCTTCTGGGCCTGGAGTTTTCTCAGTGGGAAGGTGCTTTTGGTTTGTCTGTGTTCATGATCTCTATTTATAGAACTACTCACATTCCCATCTCTTCCTCTGTTAGTGTTGTTAACCTATGTTTTTGAAGGAATTTAACCATTTCCTGGAATCACTTGCTCTATGTGCATAAAGTTGTTCATACTATTTCTCTTTAACTTTTTATTTTGAAAAATTCTTTGACTTCAGAAAAACTGTAAAAATTGTCTGGAGTTCCTGTATACCTGTTGCTATTAATTCAATACTATTACATTACCAACCTTACTTGGATTTCACCAGTTTTCCCATTAATGTCCTTTCTGTACCAGGGACAATCCAGGGTGCCACATTAACTGTCATGTCCCCTGAGTCTGACAATGCCTCAGTCTTTAATTGCATCTCATGATCTTGATACTTGAAAACTCTGGTTGGTAATTTTGAAGAGTACCCCTCAGTTGGGGTCTGTCTGATGCTTTCTCATGATGAGATTAGAGCAATGCATTTTTGTGAGACTGTAATGGAAGTGATGCTATGTCCTTGGAGCTCCTTCAGTGCACAGATTCCTCTCCTCTGTATCCTGCCCTGGAATTCCAAAAGGATTAGGGCCGAGGAAAGCCCTCCTGCCTTCCATCCTCCTCCACTCCCAGCGGTGGGCAAGGTCCCTGCTCTGCCTGCCCCCTTCCTCCTTGGGTCTTCCCCCTCTACCTGCCTCCCTCCTGACTCCCCACAGAGAGCCAGGTTGTCAAGGGGCTCACCTCATGCGTCTCCCTCTGGACCCCCGTCCCACACTGTCTGTTGTCCGACATGAAAACAGCTGCATCATGCAGTGTGTCCGGGTCCAGGTGCTCACAGAGAGCAGGTATCCTGGGCCATCTCTCCACCAATACTCCCTGGCCCCCTCCCCAGCATTGCAGGGGCATAAGGGCTCAGTACACAGAAGCCTTAAGGACAGGAGCCATGCTGACCCCATCTCAGGCTCCCGGGAAGAGCGGGCCTTCTGTGGACACAGAGGCCATGCGGTTTCCTCTCCTTCTGCTCAGCACTTTTACCTACACGGCTTTGGGGTTCCCTCTGAGACTGAGCTCTACACGAGCCCATCCATCTTTCAGGGCATTTGAACCACTGCCAGCTGACAAAGAGCACAGTGGCTTCTGAGTGTTCAGAACAGTTACCTCTAAGCCAATTCTTGGCACTGGTTCTGACCCAGTAGCAGGTCAGGGGGTCACAGGGGCTTCATTCGGTCATTTTAGTGTCACCAGGTCTGCTGTGGCTTCTCCACCTCACAGAGGGATGGACATTTTGCTGCTGGCACTCTTTTTTGTCAAGTCAACTCTATTTTCTGCTTGCTACTGAGGAAGATTAATAATATCCAACATACAGACTAAATCAAGTAATTATACCTTTTAGTGCACCTGATAATTTCTCACCCAGCTGGCGCTAACAGTCAATCAAATGCCATAAAAGGTGCTTTAGGATGTGCTAATGATCCACTGCACTCTGCCAGGCATGGTGGGATTTGTTCAACTCTCGGCATCACACACCACGCACAAAACAGCCTGACAGGTCCGCCACCCAGAGCTTCCACGCCCGGGCTGTCCCTGCACTGGGGGCCTCTTGCTTTATGTGTCCCACCTATTGAAGCTGCCTTTCCATGGGTCCCAATAAAGTCCTTGAAACATTTCATACATTTAAAAAAAATTAATCCTCACATAAGGATATGTTTTTATTGATTTTAGAGAAAGGAAGGGAGAGAAAGAGAGAAAAATATCAATCGGTTGCCTCTTGTACAAGCTCCAGCTGGAGATTAAACCTGAAACCTAGGACCAGGAATTAAACCCGAAACCTTTTGATGCGCAGGACAATGCTCCAATCATCGGAGCCACCTGGCCAGGGCACATTTCGTACATTTTTTGTACTTTATATGCCAGCCACGGAGAGAATCCAAAATCAAGTCTTAGATGGACAAGGAACCACAGACAACCAATAATTTCAATGTTTCAACCTTAGGAACCATCTAATTAAATGGGAAAGTAAATTTAGAGAAAGCATCATAACTGGATTGTGCGGAATCTAGACACATGGCGTCTCCCAGTATCTGTAGCTACTCACATTGACCCAGGTCAGGAACATTGCCAACCATGCCTGCTCCTAACGGGGTGCTCCAGACTTCTACAACCGGCACTGCCACGGCCCCTGGGGGCCTGCTCAGCACCCAAGTGGATGTGACCAGTCACACGGGCCCTGGCCCCAGGCCTGCTGCCCCAGGTGGAGCTTGTCCATCTGGCATCCAGCTGCTTCCAGTGCCCCGGGGGCCCCGGACACAGTTAACCAAACCACAGACGGCCGGCCGTGGTGCTATGAGGAAAGCTATCGAAGAGGGGATCTGAAGCGTGTGCGAGTGGGCTCTTGATAGTAACAGAAAGAACTGGGAGGCGTGTGCCTTTAGGACTCTGGTCCCGCTCAATGACTGGCAGTTGTCCCTTCACAGAGCCGATGTCAGTCAGTGCTAGTTAAGAGCTAGCATTGGTCAGTTCCTGTGTACGGATGTGGAAGCTGACAGTGAAGAAGGCTGATAGGAAAGACTGGCTCATTTGAACTATGGTGTTGGAGGGGAGCTTTATGGATATCCTAGACCAGTGGTCGCCAACTGGTGGTCCGCGGACCACTGGTGGTCTGTGAGGTCTGAAAGGTTGGTGACCGCTGCCCTAGACCAGCAGAGAGATGAACAGGTGGGTCCTCGAGCAAATTAAGCCTGAAACCTTGCTGGTGGCAAAAATGACACAACTGAAGCTGTCCTACTTTGCAGGGTATCCTGAGAAGGCAGGGTTCTTTGGAAAGACAATAATGCCGGGGAACGGAAGGCAGCAGGGAAAGAGGAAGACCAAATATGAGTAGACTGACTCCACGGAAGAAGCCAGGGTATGAGTCTATAGGAGCTGAGCAGGGCTGTTGAGGACAGGACACTGTGGCCATCACTCACTCATAGGGTCACCAGGAGTCGGAGCCGACTTGAGGGCATGAAACAACTGGTCAGGATTTGAGGGTGACAGAGCACAAAACAGATACAGGGAACAAGGGCATCACAGAGCGACAGCCACAGTGAGGTAAAAGGGCTGCGATGAACAGAGGGCACACGGGAGTGCAGGCTCACAGCCAAAAGTATACCAGGAAACGGAACATCTGCTGAGAAATGGGGCAGCACATAATTTTAGAGGCCTCACCACAAAATGCTTACTAATTACACTGTGGGAAAAAGTGACACTGAGAGGACCAGCTGGGCCCACTGGAGTCAGCGAGGGGACAGATGGATGCTGCCCCAAGGAGGGGCGTGCAGGGCCTCCTGGCAGGGATGCCCACCTCAGGCTGGTCGGGGGCACATCGGACAGCGCAGTGTCGAGTCACAGAGCAGGGAGACTGAGGACCATCGGCACCAGAGGGGACATAGCGAGGTGGTCCCTATGGATGGAGCAGCCTGTGCTCAGGTGGGTCAGGAGCAAGTTCTCTGCCCCATCCCCCAACAATTCTGCACGTTTGTGACTGTCCCCCAAGGAAAAACTTAAAGCAAACACACACTTAGCATATCTGTAGGACAAGGTTTCCAATTTAAGAGAATTTAGTATTTATAATGTTTTAATAAAAAAATTAAGACCTTATTTACTTAATAGAAGAGAGAGTGAAAAAGAAGGGAAAACTGCCAAATTCTCTTGCCTACAGCCGGAAGTCAGAAGGAACCACGGCGCTCCTCATTGTAAGGCTCAGATAATGTTTCTCAAAAACTTCAGGGCAACTGCTGGTGAAGTGAAAAGTGGGATACGCACTCTCAGAGGCTCTGTAGACGGTGGAAGCTAAGGAACTCTAGTTTCCAGGGTTGAGCAGGAGAGCGTAAGAGGTGAACACAGGCGAGCAGCCGGCTGAGCACAGCACAGAGAACACAAATGCCCC
This sequence comes from Myotis lucifugus, assembly GCF_000147115.1. Lineage (NCBI taxonomy): Eukaryota > Metazoa > Chordata > Mammalia > Chiroptera > Vespertilionidae > Myotis > Myotis lucifugus. The sequence goes on along the minus strand of NW_005871670.1, from coordinate 250,842 downwards.
CAATGGCCACACTGGAGTAAAGAGAACAGCTGAACCCCCTTCCACCCCCCAAATCCATGAGCATGGCGTCCAAAAGCAAAGACTACCAGGCAGAGACAGAGGAAAGCCAGCGTGGCTGTCTCCGGTTGAGGATTCAGGTGACGTGGTGCCCTTCTGACTGATTTAAAGTGATGGGAAATGTTTCGGACATTCCAGAGAACTCGGGAAGGCCGGTGAGAAAGAAGCACTGAGAGGCTGTACCCCACGAGTCTGTGGCACGGACTGAGCGCTCTTGTTGTGCACAGAAAGTGGTCGTGTGAAGGACCAGGGAAGCCAATGGAGTTTCCAGGGCTCAGTAATAGGCACTGGACATCACAGAAAGGGGAGAAGGGGCCCAGCTGGCCCAGCCCGACCGACTGGAGGACAGTACATTTCCCCCCAAATATTACAAATAAGAGTTCTACTTACTGCTCCGAGCATGATTCTGAAAATCAGCCACCGAAAGCCCCACAGAACGATCCGGGACGTGGGGGTCTTCCTGGGCAGTCGAGACAGAGTCCAAAGAGGGCACAGGAAAATCCCCAGGAACCCTGTTTCCAGAAGCTGGGACTCCCATCCTGACGGTGACAGTAAGAACAAAGGGCCATGTTAGCCACAGGGGGACATGCTCTACAGAAACAGTCCCACCCAGTTCAGTTTAACCTAACAGTCCTGAACACAGGATGGATGGGTGACCGAGGAGCGCGGCAGCCCACAGTCAAGAAGCACCTCGGTGGCAGCTTGTGGCCGTGCCCCAGCGCCCGAGCCAAGCCCCTGCATTCAGACCACTGCCTCCTGTCCTCAGGGCATTGCAAATGCGACACGGCCTCATGCTGAGCACACACTGCCAACGGGGGCTGGAGAGGCCTCTTCCATTCATAGGCTTGCATTTGCAGTCATGACTCGATGCATTCTTCCCCGAGGAGCATTCACCAGGATGGACAACGTGCACCGAGGAGGCCAGAGACCTGCATGTGAGGTTCTGACTGCAAAGCTGACTCAGGTCCCTGTCTGCCCAGGTGAGGGAGGAAGTCAGGGGAGACACAGGATAAGTACCCGTAACATGGCCCTTGTCTGCCCCAAGTGAGAGAGGAAATCAGGGGAGACACAAGACAGGTGGAAGTGACATAGTCCCATCTGGCCCAGGTGAGGGAGAAAGCCAGGGGAGTCACAGGTACAGGTGACATGGCCCCTGTCTGCCCCAGGTGAGGGAGTAAGTTTCGGGGAGACATGAGACAGGTATAGGTGACATAGCATGTCTGTCCCAAGTGAGAGTCATAGGGAGACATGAGACAGGTATAGATGACATAGCCTGTCTGCCCCAGGTGAGACAGAAAGTCGAAGGAAGACATGGGACAGATCTAGGTGACAGCCTCTGTCTGCCCCAGGTGAGGGAAGAAGCCACAGGGAGTCAGAGATGCAGGTGACAAGGCCCTCATCTGTCCCAGGTGAGGAAGGAAGCCAGAGACACAGGATAGGTACAGGTGACATGGCCTCCACCTGCACTAGGTGAGGATGTCATAAGGAGACACGGGACAAGTAAAGGTGACACAGCCCGTCTTCCCCAAGTGAGGGAAGAAGCCAAAGAGAGTCACAGGCACAGGTAACATGGCCCGTCTGCCCCAGGTGAGGGAGGAAGTCAGGGGAGAAGCAGGAGCAGGTGATGCGGCTCCAGATGAAACTGCCCCATGTCAGCCCCACGTGGGCTCAGTCCATTATGGCAGCAGCTCTCCAGGTTCGATGTGAGCGGTGCTAGCTAATCCTTCTTGCTGGGAGCCCCATGTGAGACATGCGGGTGAGTGTAGTGCACCCGAAAGCACGTTCTCGCAGAGGAGATGGCATTCCAAGTCCTAACCACTCACTGAGTTGGCCCCACTGTGCAAACAGCTGCTCAGTGTCACCCAACCCAGAACAGCTTTAGGCGGTTGTAAACCGGGCTCTTCAAAAGGAACATGCACTGCTTTTTGCATATTGCACAAGTTCCTGTTAATAAAATATTATGCTGCATTACATATTCTGTACATATTCTGTGGTTCCATTTATAGAAGGTTCTAGAATGAGGAAAACTGATGCAGGTGAAAGAAATTGGAACACAGCTGCCTGGAGAGGCGGGCCGGGGGACATGGAGTCTGCGCCTGTCGGGGAGTGTGCTCCCCGAGAATCACCAGAGGAACCTGACGGCCTGAGCATTGTTTCTTCCTCAGACACAAACCTATACGAATCCTGTACCCTAGTTCTAGGCTGATGGACAGGTCTTCAGGCCTGAAACTTGTTTGAGGGCACTGAATATTGAATTGAGCAATGAACAGACATGTGACGAAGCCAGCAGAGCGAAAAAGCGCGGAGTCCAGGCAGGGGAGCGCATAGGTTTCACTGTACAGCTGTTTGAAACTCTCTGGAGTTTGGAATTTTTCGTTAGATGCGGGGTGGCAGGATTCCACTTACTCTCACGTGTTCTTTTGAGAGAGCAGGTCTTTTGCAGCAATGCAGTGCCTGCGTGCGGCATGCCTGACACAGGGTGACAGTGACTGTCACCGCCGAGGGGCAGGTGGTCTCGCCTGGATGAGCAGCTGGTGTCAGTGGACCCATGTGCCCGCTGCTAGGGTCTCTGGGGAGATGATTCCAGAAGCAGAAAGAAGCCTGAACAGTGCTGGGGGCCAAGGCAAGGTGGGCAGGAGGAGCACAGCACCACTGGCCGCGGTGGGTCCTGCAGCACCGCTGTCAGCTGATGGAGAGAAAAGCTGAGCCGCAGGGCGCTCGGGCCAAGGCCAGGAAGGGGAGACTGATGCATGGGATGCCCATATGGCCCAGTCCCGCCCCTCCGGGGCCCCCTGCACCGCACCCAGCATTGGACACACACAGCGGCTTCCCTCAGAGGTTCAAGAGGGGCAAGTGCAGAAAGTGTCTTCACTAGTTTTATGAGATTTCAGACACAGAGCAATTGCTTATTTTGATTTTAGAAAACCTTTGCATTACAACTTGCTTCACACTCCCCTTCTCTTAGCCAGAAAAAAAAATGAACTTTGTTACATATGCCAATTTCTATCATTTTATCTCAAGATAATTTTCATTAAACTTGAACTTCTTTCACTTGGGGTGCATTTATAATACATGTGATTGGATGAGCAAAGGATACGCAGCACGTGGAAGTGGCGACAGTCACAGCTCAGAGTTGCTTATTTACGGACATGCCCTCTTTTTGAGAAAACACCTCAAAGGCCCCCCCCCCACCCCGTTCTGATCCCTCCTCCACTTGGTGGTGAGAGGCCCGTGCCTCACACAGCCCTGTGGGCAGAGCAGGCAGAGCTGGGGCTTCTGAGCAGAGAGAAAGCCAGGTTGGAACACCCCCCCAGGATACCTAGAAGAGCTGACGCACCACCCCAAGTGTGAGGTCCTCACTCGACTCCACAGTGCAAAGCCTGCCTCGCTCGCGCTCCTGCAAACCCTGCAAACTGAGACCCCACGTGGGTGAGCAGAGCCTTCCCTGGGTGCGGGCCTGCCTGCTCTAATTGTCACCTCACTTTGCACAGATGTAATGAACTGAATTTTAATATGCTGTTTGAGTGACACCAATCAAAGTGATATGCAAATGGCAGAGCCCAGAGACCGTCTAAGTGCCAGGAAGCAGGTGACAGGGTAGGCAAGGGCTGGGACACGCTGTCACCTTAGGGATGTGCGTGTACTAGCAGAGGGTCACCTACTCAACGTGCCTAACCCTGCTGGGGTGCATGGGAGAGTGGACACTCAGAAGCCAAGGCGTGCAGGCTTCCTACTGCAGGACCCCTCTGCTCCCACCTGCCCCCTCTCTCACTGGAGCTGGCCACTGGCCCCCCGGCCATCAGTACTCCCTGATACGGCTGGGGAGGAAAGGGTCGCCTGCAGACCCACCTGCTTCTGCTTTCTTTGCTTGGATCTAGTCGAATTTCAGCAGCTGTGCTGCCTGCACAAGGAACACCATTGTTCTCCGCTTCAGTGTGGTGGGGAGGCGTCCTCAGAAAAACAAATGCCCAGTGCGCTGCCGTGGCGGCTTCCTGTGGCGGAGAGGCTGTCCGTGCGCCGGCGGATGGCCCCGCACACAGCACATGGCTGAGACGTGCTCACGACTGTCAACGGGCTCCGCTAGGTGCTGCTTACTCAGTGTAAGCGCCGTTTAGCCTGTGCTCAGTCTTTGGGGGAGGGGGGAACATATTTGGCCCTTTCACTTGGCAACACAATTATGGTGGCCCTGGAAGGTTCTGTTCCATTGGATGTATTGGGGTGATGGTCCCGCCAGTGGCTTTTGGGGTGACGGTTAGCAAATGCCCATAAGGAAGCCATGAGCTGCACCTGCCTGTTTCTGGAACTTCCACCTCTATGGCTGCTGGCTCATTTTGAATAACACAACCAGCCCTCAACCAGCCACGTTTGGAAAATTTCCACATAAAACTGAAGGGAAAACACCTCCAGTTGTGGGCCTGAGGACCTGGTGCTCCAGCCCAGACACTGACAAACAAGTGGCCATGGGGCCACTGGGTGTGGGCCGTGCTGCATGCTCCCTTTTCCGAGGAACAGCTAACTTGCCCACTGTCTCCAGGGACGTCCCGGACAGGCAGCAGAAGTGGGGAGGAGCCAGACCAGGGTGAGCTGCGGGCTCTCCCAGCCTGGTCCTCACGGGCTAGTGAACCTTGACGCGGTGTTGACCAGAGCTCAAGGGCGGCCGTCGTCCATGGCATCCAGGTCTGAGGCGGCCACAGCCCCTCATCTTGTGGTCTGTGGGCAGCCTGGGTGTCCTGCTAGCTGGGACCAGCCATGCCTGCGTAGACTCAAACAGTCAGAACAGCTGGATGCTCTCCTACTGGCTTGTGAGTTTAAATAAAACTCCTTGGCACGGGGCACATAACCTGTGTCTGCCAGGGCAGCTGCACGCAAAGTCTGAGGAAAGGTCCCACAAAACATGCTGAATTTGGACCCCCGGCCTCCAGGCCCAAGTCCTGACTTGTGGGGTCCCTCATTCCTCTGGCCCAGCTTGGGGCAACTGCTCTCCAATAAAACTGACGTAAAAATGGTGCTGATGTTTCTCTTCTATCTACTCAGGGGCAAGTGAAGATGTTTTCTATTGAAGACCCAGAAAGTTCACCAAGAGGCCTGACCTGTGTGTGGCAACGTGCACGCTGGCAAATGGGTGGGCGATGTGGCGCCTTCAGGATGAGCAGTGTGAGCGGGGCACTGCCCTGGCTCTGACTGTGCTCTGGACAGGAAGAGGTGGGGAAGCCAGCAGACACGCTCCAGCCAACAAGTGGACCGCGGGGCTGAGGGCTCAGAGGTCGCCCAGGAGCAAAGACAACACCCAACAGGCTGAGCCGCCGCTGACCGAGGAGGAGGCAACTAAAACAATGCTTCAGGGGCAGAAGCTGCCGACACGGCCACTCTAGAAGAAAATACCAGCTGAGGCTTCGTTACCTTCCTTGAAACTGTTACAGTTACTTAGAAAGAGTAATTAAATTTTGCACATATGGATCCTTCAGAAATGACAGCCACCATCCATGTTAGAAGTAGGAACCCATTAGCTTCACGTTAAAATCGGGGAAAATGGAGAAAAGCGCTTCCCTCCTGACGGGCTGTCACTCCTGTGCTGAGCCCCCGCCCTCGGCCGCCGGGGGCTCCTAATGATGCCCTGGAGACCACGCGAGCTCTTAAAAGTTATTTCCTTAATCTTTATGGGTTGCATGCTAGGATGGAAAGTTCTGGAGTGGCATACCAGATCTTGTCTGCAGTCACTGACATGGCAATGAGTTTCGGGGACAAGAAAGCACCCCTGATGCAGATGAGGTGACCCTGTCTTCCCTACACAGAGGTGGCACCTTGCTCTGTCACACAGCACCAGCTTCTGCAGAAATGCAGCCTGCTGTAAGGGGGAGGGAGGCTCTGGGAGCCGATGCACGAGATGGGGAATGCAGGTCAATGGGTGGGGCACAAGCGAAGGAGCACTGTCCCTGGCCCCCTCTGTGATGGTGGATGGTTCTAGGTTCTGCTCACCCCCTCATCCTGGCCTCACAACACATAGTGAGGTTTGAAGGACTGGCGATGGCTCCTGGGGAGGTTTGGGCAAGGGGAGCCAGGCAGAGCTTGGTCAGCAAAATGGTGGGATGAGGCGGGCAGCTCAGACTTCACGCACGGCGACACGCGGTGCTGTTCACTCCAATCCCTGGTCCTCCCTCAGCGAACTGCAGACAGTGGGAGCCTCTGCAGACCCTAAGTACAGAGGGCCACCTGGGTCTGCCCAAGATGTAGGGCCTGGCCACCCAGGCTATGCCATGATGAGGGAGGCAGGCACTGGCCCCAAGTCCCGGGGGATGTTTTGACCTTGTCTGTGGTCATGAACACATAAGGGCCCTGCTTCTCTGTGTGTCTCTGACTCCGGGGAAAGTAACTTCTGTGATAATGCAGCAGAAAGCTCCCTTCAAAGATGTGGGCTCTTATCTCGGCCTTGGGAGGTCTTGCAGGCTCATGGTCGGTCAAGGGAGGAGCCTTTCTTCTCAGCTGGCCCAGGGTTCAGGCTGTGCCTTCACAAATCCTACCACTCCAAGCTGTTTCTGCTTGTGTGCTCCCAAGACATGACCATTCCTCCAAACCAAATTTCAGAGTTTTTATCACTGTCACTCAGCATGCGTGACTGTAGTGCCACTTAAGGAAAGTTGCATTTTGCAAGTGGAGTGGTGGTCAAGCGTGGAGGCCCTGCTACACAGAAGCACCGCAAAGGATCAGGCCCGGAGTGCACTGTGGTGGGGGGCCAGCTGGAGCCCCAACTCCACTGGTATGCAGCCTTGGATAAGTGAGGAAAGGACAGTTCTGCTGCAGTGTGTCTCCCTGTGAGCCGGGCCTGGGCTGGCAGGGGCTGCACAGCAGCCGGAAGCAGAGGGAGGTCCCTCATCCTGTCCGTGAACCAGTTCGCCTGCCAGGCTTTCACCCAGACGGGACCTGGAAGAGCTGCTGACCGCCCAGTTACTGCTGCAAATACCACTGTTGCGAGGGGCGAACTCCGCCAACTGATCGGTTAAAACATTTTCCTCTTTCACTGAGACAAAATATAACTCAAGATCAGGTTAAAAAAGCCCACAAGGGAGGCTAAGACAAAATTTGAAAGCGTTTAGAAATAGCATCCCGTGAGCAAGTGCCTGTCTAGCAAGTCATGGGGAAGATGCATTTGTCTTTTCTTGACCTGAACAAGGCCACCCAGCAACCTGCCCAGCCTATCCAGCAAGGCCAGGAATCTATATTCGGATGGCTCACACAGTTCTCTCCATCTTACATTCCCCTCAACACACTCACCATGGCAACTAGCCACAGCCGAGAGGCACCACACATGTGCCTATAGGAGGGCATAGTTTACAGGGCTTTGCCCAGGCCCACTAACCCCTTCTGGCTGCCAGAATGACCTGGCAGAGCCACTCTTGCCCGAGGAGGACAGACGAGGGCCATCCTTTATCCTCAGGGGTCAGGGAGGTACTGACATCAGCTCCCCTCCAGAGATGAGGCCCTGCTCCTGCCCACCTCCCAGCCTGGGCCCCACTCACTCCTGCCGGGCCTGGTCTGGAGCCTCCTATGTCCCCACTTTGGCCCACAGGACCTGCTTAGAACAGGGTCTGTCCAGGAATCTCTAGAACCAGCCTGAGCTGGGCAGGTCCCTTGGATGGAGCCTAACCACTAAAAGCAGCCAGCCACAGAGGACTTCACATTTTAGCCAGGGGTCAGATCGTAAATGAGAATGCATTTTCCTAGCAAGATATTTTTGAAAGAGCAGGTTAAAGGTTTCACGCTTTAAACAAAACCATTTTAAATTGCATGTTCTGAACTATGAGGCGTTTAACAAATTGTTAATATATGTTTTGAGGATGTCCTCGGGCACTGCAGGGAACAGGAAGCGACCCGTGTGACCCACACACCCACACAGTGACCCTCGTGTCCACTGCACTTTTCATGGTGCGAGCTAATACTTGGTTGCTGTGGCAACCAGACTTCCTAGCCCCAGGTGTCCCCTGTTGCTTAGATGTATGCAGGTGTCACCAGCTAGCCCCAGAACAAAATCTATAGTAATGACCTTAGCTAGCTCATTGGTTTAGATAAATATGAAAATGCTTCCTGTCAACGGAAATTAGACTTAGCAACGGATTTTTTAGGATTAATATATTCCAAATATTTAACATATATCAGGCTGAAGGGCGCAGCGCATTACCATTTCTTTGTCTTTTGTTTCTTGTGCATAAAAATTAGCCAAAGCTTGCCTCAGAGTGCCTTGTCGGAATCCAATGATGTGACGGTCAGTTCTGCCCACAGGGCTGACAGCGGGAACGTTCTGGCTCTGTCTGTGCTGTCCAGCGTCCACTGACCACACGGAGGCTGCTGAGTCTTAAACTCAGCTTGAGGGGGACAGGGCAGACCTGGCCCTCCTCTCGGTCATCCCCGGAGGCATGTCTGCTCAGAGGCACTGTGTCCACAGGCCCTGGGTGGAGCGGGCCAGTCTATTCCAGCACGGCAGCTGGGAGCTCCTGCCCCATGCCCAGAGGGCTCTTGTGCCCACAGAAATGGGCACTGGGGGCAGAGATCTAAGTTGGGCCTGGGCTTCCAGCAAAGGAGAAGATCCTAGGGCAGAGCAGATACCAGGTGGACGAGGCAGGCAGTCAGTGGGGCACACAGTCAGTGTCACCCTCATTCCTCACCCCACATTTGAGTGGGCAGTCACCACCCAGGGCCCAGTGCACGTGGGTTTCACCCTCACCCCACATCTTAGTGGACTGTCAGCATGAAAGGCCCTGGTGACCACAGAAGGGGTTACCCTCACTCACATCTTAGTGGGCTGTCAGCACACAGGGCCCCATGTCCCGAAAAGTGGGTGTCACCCTCACCCCACATAGTCTTGGAGGATGACCTGTTTTCCCTCACAGCTTTTCCCACACACTTAGTGAACCTGGTTTCCAGGGATCCTCCATGTTGTGGATGGGCACACGCTTGTCACATGAGAGGGTGGGGCCTGGCTTGTGGGAGAGGCCAACATACCCAGTTAATACATAAACACACATATTTGTAAGAAATAATGGGGAGGGTCACTTCACCAGTAAAGTAGGAGTCAGACACTTCCACCTGGCACGTGCATAGGTCAGAGGTCAGGGTGGTCCTCTAGCCCAGGGGTGGGCAAACTTTTTGACTCGAGGGCCACAATGGGTTCTTAAACTGGACCGGAGGGCCGGAATAAAAGCATGGATGGAGTGTTTGTGTGAACTAATATAAATTCAAAGTAAACATCATTATATAAAAGGGTACGGTCTTTTTTTTTTTTAGTTTTATTCATTTCAAACAGGCCGGATCCGGCCCGCGGGCCGTAGTTTGCCCACGGCTGTTCTAGCTCTGGCCCACATAGACAACGTCTCCTCTGGGGGTCAGTGCAGTGGATAAACCAGCATTCTTCCTCTCTCCCCACACCTCTGTTTATCCACATGCCCTAATTAGTGGACGCACCTTGCTGACCGACCTCACAGCCCTTTGAAAGCGAGTTGTCTCTGGCCCTCCAGCAAGGCCAGTGATAATAGGCAGCTCTTGGGCCCAGAGGCTGGGATGGTGGCTGAAGGGCAGCCCACCATACAGACCCACTCTGGGCAGTGTGTGCACCCCATGGGGACAGGGAAGAGAGGGCCGAGCATCTTAGCCACAAAAACCAGGGCCTGGTGGGCACTTCTGACAGTTATAATCTCGCTCGGAGGCCCCTTTCAAAGGAGCGCTGGGTGGTGGTTCAGCGACATGGGGAGGGGCAGTGACATTCTCAGGCATCTAGAAGGATCAGGTTTCAGCTAAGTGAGCTGACAAGAATGAACACAGGAAACCACAGAAAACCTGCAGGTGAAGCTGACCAGTGCCTGCCTCGTCCTCCTGCTATCTGCTCTGCCCTGGAATCTTCTCCTTTGCTGGAAGCCCAGGCCCACCATAAGTTTCTGCCCCCGGTGCCCAGCCCTGTGGCCCTTTGTCAAGTGTCTGGTCAGATGCCACTTTCTCAGGGAGGCCTTTCCTGAATGTAACATTTATAACAGGGCCTTAGTCCATCATCATGGCACTGCCTACCCAACTATACTTTCACCACTCCACATACTTCATATCTCACTTATGTCCATTCTCCATTCATGCAGCACCCACAATGCAAGCTCCAGACAGACAAGGTAAAGCATCTATAATAAGCATAACCAAGGATGTAAAGGAAAATATGCTCACAAGGCATTAACAGATGGGAATACTCAGCAGAGAGACAGAACTAAATAAAAATAAAATATCTGAAAGTAAAATTTTACTAAATGAGCTTAATAACAGACTGGAGGGCAGAGAATAAAAAGGTAGTGAATATAAAGATAGTTCAACAGAAGTTATTCAATTTGAAGAACAGAGACTTAATAAAAAGAATAACAAAAGAACAGACCCTCAGGAACTGGTGAAACATCATCAAAAGGTCTGATATACATGCAATTGGAATCCTAGAAGGAGACAACAGAGAAATGCAGAACAAAAACGTTAACATAAATTACAGATTCAAACACCATAGGGAATCAGAAGCAGGATAATATTCAGCTCCCAGTCTCCCCAAATGCCACATGTAGGCACATTATAGTTAAACCGCTGTAAGCCAGTACAGGGCGAGCCCACTGCTCCCTGACTCTGCCCACAAATCCATGGCTGGGAACATGAAGGAGGAGGAGCATTAAAGAGACTAGAAGGGCACATCCATCAAATGTGTTGTATCCTTACGGGGACAAACCAGCTGTAGAAAGGCATTTATTCACGAGACAACTGGCAACACTGGAACACTCACTAAATATTTGATATAATTCACCCTAATTTTTTTAATTAAAAATTTTTTTCAGCAATCAATGAATGCATAAATAAGTGGAATAACAAATCGATGTTTTTTCCCTATCAAATCAATAAATAAAACCAAAAATTTATTTTTCAATTATAGTTGATATATTATATTCGGTTCAGGTATAAGAATTTTCATGCTAGTTTTTTAGCTGTGATAATGGTACTATAGTTACATGGTTTTCAAAGACCCAATCTCTTAGAGGTCTATAATGAAGTATTTGCAAATAAGTAACAGGATGCCTGGGTTTACTTTAAACAACAGAGCAGAAGGGAAGGTCGGGAAATAAAAGATGGGCATGTGCTAGAGAACTGACAGTCTGAGATGATACACGGAGGCGCACGATGCCATTCTCTTTACTTTTGTATTTGTTTGAAAATTTTTGTAATCAGAAGTTAAAGAAAAATAAACAAGCAGGAAACTCTCCCATCTTCTGCCCGGGATGTTTAAAACTGACCACTGGAATTCTCATGAACTGTAACAAATTGTGAAATGCAACTTTTTAAAGTGCCATTTGTTCTAGAAGCCAAACTTATAGTGAGTATGGAAATAAGTCTTTAGAACAGCTGAAAGCCAGCATATCTGGGAGCTGAGATGCCACTACCCATAGTGGTGAGTCTAATCAAACTATTCAGGTCTTACTCTAAAAACAATTAAAAATGTTTTTCTAAAACAACACGGGGGATCTATTTTCAGTTCCTGATTTCCCCGAGCAGATTAAGAATTGGAGACTGAAATGGGACTGAGAGGATCTTCTCTGTGTTCTGGTTTGGAGTCACCATTCCCAGCCTGCAGCGGCTTGTATCCCCGGACCCCTGCCTGGGACCACCGCCCTGAAGCGTAGCCCTCAAATAGAGCAGGGCATTACGTGGGGCCCGAGGGAAGAGAGGCAGGGATCCTGGTTCCTGTGCATGGCCACATTCTCTGAGAAAACTGTAGGATTTGCTCTAGATCAGTGTTCACATAAGAAAGAGGGAACGGGGGAGAAACCAAGATGGCGGCATAGGTAAACACCTGAAATTGCTGCCTCGCACAACCACTTCAAAAATACAACTAAAAGACAAAACGGACATCATCCAGAACCACAGGAAGGCTGGCTGAGTGGAAATTCTACAACTAGAAGGAAAGAGAAAAGCACACTGAGACTCAGAGGAGGTGCAGAAGTAAAGTGCAGAGGTACAGAGGCGCACGCGGAAAGGGCTGGCAACTGAGGACACGGTTGTCTTTTTCAATCGGGAGGGAGTCACAGATCCCGACTGCTCTGAACTCCAGTTCTGGGCGAGGCTCTGGGGACCCAGACTCATACGGGGAGAAACTGGACTGTCTGGCATTGGGCGGAACTCTAGGGCAGCTTTCTCTCAGAGGTGCTTGCAGCAATTACCGTGGGACACTGAGACCCGGGGGGCCTCTTAGGGCAGGATTGACGATCAGCCAGAGCTGTTTGCTCCGCCCTGTTGATTCCCTGAGACCACCCCCCAAGCTGTGCCCAGAGGCTTTTGCATATGAAAGGCCTGGCCCTTTGCAATCTAAAATTACCTAACAAACTGCAGCTGGGTCAGAGGCCCAGAACATCCAAAAGAAGGCTCAAGGCCCCACAGCAGCTTGCATTGTTTCACAGCTGGGCCTCATCTGGGCACCCCCAAACCCCAAACAAAGAAGAGGAATCTGCAGATCTCTCTGTAGCTCCTGCTGGGTAGCCTCAGGCAGAGGCTAAATTAGCACCTCCTTAGAGATCCAAGAGCCAGTGTACCCAGTGGTCAGAGTGGGACCACCCAGATTACAACTCCTCAGATCCATAAGGGACATACTCAGGGGGCAGACTCAGTGAGCACCAAAGCCCCACTGAGGCAAGTCTTGCCCCATAAGGGTGTTTCCAGCACAGTTCTCCCACCATAGACACAGCTGATTCTCACAGCCAATTGGCTTGGAGGTCAATTCCTCCCAGTGATACCTACAACAATCAAGGCTTAACTACAAGACTGTGCACAAAGCCCACAAAGGGGTGCACCAAGAGTATCCACTTCAGGTAATTGGGGAGGCTGAGCCACTGGGCCCTATAGGACACCTAGCACACAAAGCCACTCTATCAACACAGGGAAGCAGCCAAAATGCGGAGACAAAGAAACAGGTCACAAATGACAGAAATGGAGGAAAGCAAACTACCGGATATAGAGTTCAAAACCACAGTTATAAGGTTTTTCAAGAATTTTCTAGAAACCGCCGATAAATTTAGTGAGACCCTCAATAAATCTAGTGAGACCCTCAAGGATATGAAAAAGGACCAACTAGAAATTAAGCATACACTGACTGAAATAAAGAATATTATACAGAGATCCAACAGCAGACTGGAGGATCGCAAGAATCAAGTCAAAGATATGAAATACAAAGAAGCAAAAAACACCCAACTGGAAAAACAAAAAGTAAAAAGAATCCAAAAATATGAAGATAGTGTAAGGAGCCTCTGGGACAACTTCAAGCGTACCAACATCCGAATTATAGGGGTGCCAGAAGAAGAGAGAGAGCAAGATATTGAAAACCTATTTGAAGAAATAATGACAGAAAACTTCCCCTACCTGCTGAAAGAAATAGACTTACAAGTCCAGGAAGCACAGAGAACTCCAAACAAAAGGAATCCAAAGAGGACCACACCAAGACACATCATAATTAAAATGCCAAAAGCAAAAGACAAAGAGAGAATCTTAAAAGCAACAAGAGAAAAACAGTTACCTACAAGGGAGTACCCATAAGATTGTCAGCTGATTTCTCAATAGAAACTATGCAGGCCAGAAGGGAGTGGCAAGAAATATTCAAAGCGATGAATGCCAAGAACCTACAACCAAGATTACTTTACCCAGCAAAGCTATCATTCAGAATTGAAGGTCAGATAAAGAGCTTCACAGATAAGAAAAAGCTAAAGGAGTTCATCACCACCAAACCAGTATTATATGAAATGCTGAAAGGTATCCTTTAAGAGGAGGAAGAAGAAGAAAAAGGTAAAGATACAAATTATGAACAACAACTACACATCTATCAACAAGTGAATCTAAAAATCAAGTGAATAAATAATCTGATGAACAGAATAAACTGGTGAATATAATAGAATCAGGGGCATAGAAAGGGAGTGGACTGACAATTCTCAGGGGGAAAGGGGAGTGGGGGGTTCGGGAAGAGACTGGAAAAAAATCGTACACCTATGGATGAGGACAGTGGGGCGGGGGGGGGGGGTGGTAAGGGCAGAGGGTGGGGTGGGAACCGGGTGGAGGGGAGCTATGGGGGGAAAAAGAGAAACAACTTTAATAATCTGAACAATAAAGATTTAATTTAAAAAAAAAGAGAAAAAAGAGGGAACGTTCACCCTGGATGTTCTGCTCCCAAACCAGAGAGCCTCCACATGTACATGCAAAGCTCCCTCACTGCTCACTCCAGCCACGGCTTCCACTCTGTCACCGCCTAAAGTGTACCTGCCTGCTACCTGCACTTCTGATATTTCCCAGCTGTTATTTCATTGGGGATTATGACTATAATTGCTGATTTGGGCACAATTAAAAAGAGAAATAAAGAAATAGAGTTGTCCACTTATTGATGATGAACCAAATGGATTTAATGGCACCAACTGTCTAGCTGGAATCCAGGTCTTGAAGCCAAGCGACTAAATGGGGAGGCAAAATTTCATCAGGGAAGGTTGCATAATAGTGTTTACTTTGAAACGCTGATCTCATTGTCTTATGTAAATGGGGGCCACTGTGACCCATTCCCTCATTCCCTCTGTCGCTGTAACAGGCAGCACTTGGACACCAATCTAAAACCTGATGATGCGTTGATGACCTTCACGTAAGTCTTGACAAAATTACACACACAGACACACAGGCGCTTACAATTGAGGAAGAACAGGCCTGGACCATTGAGAGCCCAGAAGATTCTGAGGCCTGGAGAGGTCCAGGGGACTCACAGCTATTTGAGGCAACGAGAATCAATGTTTCTGTTTCCTGTGTCACTGCTTTTATCCCCAAGCTCTGGCTGCCTTTCCTAAGGCAGATTAAACAGCTCTAACTAAGATGAAAGGAGATGTCTTGCCTTCAAAAACCACAAAACACAGCACAACATAGCGAGTAGAGGACATTAAACTCACCAGGCTCTAATGAAGCTTCAAGGGCCTAGCCAGGTCCATTACCAGACCATGAGCAGAACAGGCCGCCACATCTACCACTCCAAGTTCTACATCACACCCCAAAGTGCTCTCGGCACAAAAGAAGAAGAGATTGTTTACAAAGTATTTTGCACGTTCAACATTCCTCAGACTCACTGGCTCTCACTTCCATGCCTGTCGCTGGCTTCGCTGAAGCTCAAACCTCAAGACCATCATTTCTTCTGGTTGATCAGGATCAGCCCTTCCTTACCTAATCAGGCTCCACCTCATCTCTGACCCTTCCTTGCACCCACCATACTCTCAGTCACCAACCATCTCCATGCCCAGCGCCTCCTGCTGGGCAGTGGTGTAGAGAACAGGTCAAGCCTGGGACTGGCTGGAGACAGATCCAGTCCCTTCTCAGAGGCTCGACACCCTGCCACCCTCTGCAGACGTCCACCCCTCCCAAATCCCCAGCATTGGCAGGTTGCCCCCTGAACCTTGTCTGCTCCTGCCTCCACAGACAGATTGTTTAGTCCCAGTCCCTGGGAAGGAAGCCTTCCTACCAGGCCAAGGCATCCCTGCTCCAGCTGGACGCACCGGGCCAGTGAGGCCCTCTGTCTCAGTAGGGCCCCCTGAGCGAAAGCCTTTTCCTCCCCTCCCTTTCCCTATCCAGGCTCTTAGACGCCTGCTATCAACACCAGCTCAGCTCACATCTGTTCATCTTTTATTTCATTTTATTAAAACTTACTTATTGTTATTTATTTATTTAGTTAATCTTCACCTGAGGATATATCTTTTTCATTGCTTTGCAGAGAGAGTGGAAGGGGTGAGGGGTAGAGGAAGAGGGAGAAACATTGATGTGAGAGAGACACATCAATTGGTTGCCTCCCACACACACCATGACTGGAGGTGGGGAGCGAACCCGCAACCCAGGTACATGCCCTTGACTGGGAATTGAACCTGCGACCCTTTGGTGCATGGGCTGACACCTTAACCACTGAGCAACACTGGCCAGGGCAAAACTAATTTATTAATCTTTAATCATAGGCAAAAACATTCAGTGAAGATAAATTGGAACTATAGATGAGAAAGAAAAGCGATCCAATCATCCAGAGATAAATATGGTTAATCTCTCTTGGCCGTGAATTTCAGAAGTTTTGATAGAATATTAAAAAAAAATAGAATACAGTACATACTATTTAAAACCCATTTTAACATATCATTAAAATATTTTAACATCATTAAATAGTACTGCAGTCATTAAGTTGTATGGTAACCCACAGAGAAGAGTTACAAATTTGTTTAATTCTCCATGGCTGAACCTTTAAAGTATAACCATTTTCTTCTCCCATAAACATGGCGATGGAATCCTTATATCTGAGTCTTTGTGCACATTCCCAAACCTGCTGTAGGAAACCTTGAACTGGGGCTGGGGACCAACAGGCGTGTAACCACGTGGCCACACTGTCCTCCAGGGAGGTCGCACCAATTCAAGTGCTCCCCATGGCACATAACACATCTAATCATGATAAAACACCAGGCAGACCCAATCTGAGGGACATTCTACCAAATACACGACCAGAACTGCTCTAAACTGTCAAGGTCATGAAAAGCCAGGAAGTCTAGGAGACTGCCACAGAGCAGGGGGCAGCATGGTTCCGGGAGGGACCTGGATGGAGAGAGCACTGGCGGGAAAGCTGGAGAAATCCAAAAAGGTCTGCTGCTCGGTCAACAGTCGTGCCAATGCTGCCACCTCGGTGTGGCCACATGGTTATGTAAGATGTGGACACTAGGGGAAGCTGGGTGAAGGCCGATGGGGACTCCCTGTCTATCTTTGCTGCTCAGTAACTGTCAAGAGCATCTTTCTAGAGTGCTGCCAACATCATTTTCCCAGGTGCGGCTGTGGCCTCAGGCAGTGCCTGGCTTGGCCTGGCCTCAGCATGAGGACACATCTAACTGCCATGAGGAGGAGGCAGCACTTATATATGAGACACCACCTACCCTGACAACAGAGGAACAAAGCATGGCGTGGCCACCGCCAATCCTGCAGGCACCTGCTGATGCGAGGACAGCAAACCCCAGATGGGGCAGAGCTCTGTGGCCCGCAGTCTGGTTGTGCTCCATCATGCGTTGCCTTTGGTTGGGTTCAAGCTACTGACTGTGGATGTTTTGCTCAGAGCTTCTCCTAGGTCTGGCTCAGTGCCAAGGGAGAGGATGGGCCATGTTCCCAGACCTGTGGACTGCCAGCAAGGCCACGGACATCCCCGAGGAGGGCTACGCATATTCTCTCTCAGAAACACCAGGACGCACACCACAACTGTGCTAGCAGTTCTGGGTTCAGGAGACATTTCACTAAAAATCAAAGGCAAGTAATCAGGTTTCTCGATTCAGTGTGTCCCTCACCATCAAGCATAGCCTGCCAAGCTGTTGGTGGCCTCAAGAAGGTGTGATGCCCCCTTTAAGAGTGATGACGTAAGAGCCTGTGGCGGCCACCAGACTATTGGCCGTCTTGTGACACCTACAAGTGGACTCAGAGTTCCTTGATTCCATGTGCAGACAAGCTGTGACTGAGTTCCTCCTGTCCTACACACTATGGGGATGAAGGGGTTGGGCAAAGCCCCGGCCCCCATGGGCTGACAGTCTGGTGGGAGGAGGGGCAGGTGTAGAGACGATAAACTGACGTACAAGATCCATGTCAGAGGAGGCAAGCTGGAGAACCACCGAGTGGGGCCTGGAGCGGGGCCTGGAGCTGTGCAGGTGTGGGAGGTGAAAGTGAGAAACATGTAGCTCCCAGGGGCCATGTCCGACAGCGGGAACAGCCAGTATGGGGGCCATCAGTGGTAATGGACATCACACAAAAATTTATCACTGAATCCTGTCTGCATGTTAATCTTCTAAATGCTCCAAAGACATTCACCAAGACCAAAACCAAACGGAAAACCAGTAACACTATACTGTTAAAGGAATATTAACGTGAGACCAGCCAACGTGCCCATAATAAACACAGGGGATACTGCTTTAAGAGGGGTGTAAAATTCTTGATAAGAGGACACAAGCATCAAGAAGAGATCTGTTATAGGCACTTAGGAACCATTAACAGTACTAAAGCTGCACCGGTATTTGTGTCTCCATTCAGTGACTCCACACAGACAAGAGCTGCTATTGTAATAGCAACAAAGCATGGCCTCCTCGTCTAAAATTTCTGTTTTAAAATATCAAAGCATTTACAAAAGAAACTGGCACACAGCTGCTACTCCAGGGCTCACTTAACAATGCCTCTCCCTGTTACTTGCGCTGGCAAAGGTCAGGCTTGCCGATGCTGTGTTCCTCTTGCATCCAACAATGGGGCATTGGAGCCAGGAAGCTCCAGGGACACATGGCAGATTCTGGAGGTTCCAGGCCAGCCAGTGGCTGTGGTGGTGTCTGATGAGAGCAAAAGCCCTTCTCTGGCCTCTGGGGCTCACGGCAATTTAGGACACATGCGTGTTTACCTGGCAGGGAAGCGGCACTGGGGCAACACGAATAAAATCAGCCTGGTTTGCCGGGCCTCACGTGGGCAGCTGCTAACACGGGAGAAGCGGGGAGAAGCACCATCTCACCCAGCGCGTTTAGCTGTCTTTATGTAAGTGTGACCAAGAAAAGGGCTAACTCCTGGAGGATAACCCTCTATGTGCTCACTCTCTCACTCAACAAACAGTGAGTATCCAGTATACACCTGGCACTGCTCTAGGACAGTGATGGCGAACCTTTTAAGCTCGGCGTGTCAGCATTTTGAAAAACCCTAACTTAACTCTGGTGCCATGTCACATATAGAAATTTTTTGATATTTGTAACCATAGTAAAACAAAGACTTATGTTTTTGATATTTATTTTATATATTTAAATGCCATTTAACAAAGAAAAATCAACCAAAAAAATGAGTTCGCGTGTCACCTCTGATACGCGTGCCATAGGTTCGCCATCACTGCTCTAGGAGCTGGGGGCACAGCAGCAAATCAAGGTAGAGTCCTTGTCTTCAAATGAAAATGTATTTGAGTTGGTGGAGGCAGGCAATAAACAAATAGAACACGTAAGCACTGCATGTGGGATTTAGTTGGTGATACATGCTATGACGACAAACAGAGGCCATGAGCAAACTGGGAGAAGAGAGTTCCAGGCAGAGGGCACAGCAAGCGCAAAGGCCCTGCGTTGGGAACACACTTGATGTGGTTGAGGGATAGCAATATAAAAAATAATGTTTTAATTACTTATGAATGAAGGCCGTTTTCTGCTGTCCTCTAGAATTGATGGGCAAAATGATACTGAGGATGTGGATTTCAGTTTGGGGAGGAAATGGGGAGAGCTCTCATCCATACTCAATGCGCAGATAATTTCTCTTCTCTACTCTGGTGTCCCAGTGTTTGGAGAACCCAATCTCACATAAAGATGTAGATACAAATACTAATAAAACAAAAGTCAGAAAAAAGGAAACAGGATTAAACATGACCCTCCCTAAGAACACTGCTCTGGAACATGTAGGGGAAGAAGGTGGTGGAGAGTGGCTGCATCTCTGAGCCTCACCCAGCACAACGAGGTACCTGGCCCTGTGAACTAATAAGGATCCCTAGGAGGGGGAGAGGGCAGATCTGTCAGTGGCACCCAATCTGACAAAGGGTAACCTGCCCCGTAAGCTCCAGCTCCAGGGGCCTAGCTAGCACCCACTCCAGGCAGTAACGGAGAGCTCCCAAGCGGAAATCTCGATGGAGCAGGGAGAAGAAACTGAGAGATTACCTCATGGGGTTGATTCAGTAAAAGCAGTATTGGGAAAGGTCAAGCAGTTGTGCTGGTGAATCTGGAACAAATTATTGAAACACGATCAGAGATGAAAAACAAAGCAAACCAAAAAAGGAGAGGCGACTATTAACTCCAAGAAAAACAAAGAGTTATTAGGAAAAAAAATTACACTTCATTATTGGCTTAGCAGTCAAAAGTATATAGACAATGTCTACAAGTGACACACCCAGAATAATCCACACACACCACTGAGAAACGTGAGGTAAATACCAGGACTGCGAGAGAAGATGAAGAAGCTACTCTGGAGAACAGGAGAGGGGGGAAGGGTGAAAGGTGCTGCTGTGTTTGCTAGAAGCTGTAGATTACAGTTTCACTTTCTAATCCATGCACAGGTCTATGTTTTCTTAAATAATTGAAAGAATGACCTTCAGGCCTTATCTGGCCACAGTGTGATAAAACCAGAAATTGGTCAACAAAAACAACCTATTAAGCCCTAAGGGCTTGAGATTTTTGAAGCTCTTTTCTAAACAGCACTTGGACCAAAAAGGCATTAGCACTGAGGGTTATAAGCAATACCATCTGCCACTGTCAGGGAGACCCTGGGGTCTCAACTGATGGGGTGGGCCAGGAACACAGTCAGAGGGAGTGGTCACCTGCCTCCATGCTCTCATTAGCAGATAAGAAGAGATGGAAAATTAATGACTTAAACAATCAACACATGATCTTAGAAAATAATAAGCCCCTTCCTCTCCAGGGGGAGGAGGGAAGCAACCTATAAAAGGTAAAAATTAATGAGCTAGAACACTTTTTAAAAAAATCTGATAAATAAAACCGCTTCTTTGATTGAAGAGACCCATGACAAAAATAGCCTACGGCTGTTTAGACCAGTACTTAGCATTACACAGGAGAGTCAGTAGAACTAGAGCTGGGGGTGGAAGTACAGAGGCCACTCTGAACAGTATACAGCCAGGATGCAGTGGGGAAGAGCATGTGAGGTCAGACAGACCCTAGTGTGCAGAGGCTCGCAGCAAGTCTCTAGGGCAGTGATGGCGAACCTATGACACGTGTGTCAGAGGTGACACGCGAACTCATTTTTTTGGTTGATTTTTCTTTGTTAAATGGCATTTAAATATATAAAATAAATATCAAAAACATAAGTCTTTGTTTTACTATGGTTGCAAATATCAAAAAATTTCTATATGTGACACGGCACCAGAGTTAAGTTAGGGTTTTTCAAAATGCTGACACGCCGAGCTCAAAAGGTTTGCCATCACTGCTCTAGGTGATAAAACCACCTTCTTTAACTGTTAGGGCGCTGGCACCCAGGAAACTCTCAACAGTCAGCTGCGATACTATCATTAATTATCCTGTAAACTGAAAAGCAAATGCTACACATCTAATGCTACACTAAAAGTCAAACTTACACATCAACACCATAAAAATAAAAGGTAATTTAGAAGCATCCCAGACAAATGCCATCCAAATGAATTCAGGACTGAAAGTATGAATTACAGCAACAAAATGCTTCTTCAATATACTAGAATTCAGCATATTAAAGCGGTAAGCATGTTTTAGAAGCACAAGTAGGTAACTAGATGTGATGGGAGAAACTTAAAGCAGGCACAGTGTTAATGATAAAGTGAATAAGAAAAAATGGTCTTTAAAATATACTTTCTTCTAGGTTCAACTAAGTAATTTTCATCAGACATTACTAAATGAGAAAAGGAGAGTGGCAGCAATGCAAAGACTATGGTCCCTTTGGGCAGACATTGACCGTGGCCACGAGTGTGTTGTGTGCTGCCCATGTTTGTGCACAGTGCACAGATCTGAGTGGGCACAAAGCCAGGAAAGGCCAGTCAGGTGGGTATTAACTCCAGGGGGACAAAATCAGATGAAAAAGATGACACTAAAGACAGGCACTACCTACATGAAGGAAGTAGAACCCACACCACGAGAGACACTCTAAGGGGCTCCAGTGCCCCAGAACCAGTTTTTCCCCTTTTGACACCCTGGTCCGAATGCCAGGCACCCCCGACAGTCTGGCAACCTGGATGATTCGTGAGGCCCTGTGGACAACTGTGCCAAACTGGGTGACCGCCAGGAGCACCAGCTTCTCCCTTTTGGGATGTACATCACCTTTAGTCTCTTCCCCAGTGCCAACCCCTCACCTGCTCACTCCTTCTCCACCCGCAACAGAAAGTCACACCCTGGGCAGGTCCCTTCAAACCTTCACTGGTGGCCCAGTGACCTGAGAGGAAAGTGCAGTGTGGAGACAGAGAAGAATGAGGCAGAAACACCACCCCTGGATCAAGACTGACCCCGAGACCCTGGCTGAGAAGCACCAGAGCCCAGAGCACTGAGGGTCTCAGACCAGAGGTGGAAGGGCCGCTGGTGCGGAGGAGGGAGGGCTCCCGCAGCGGAGACTCCCCAGAAAGGGCTTGCAGCCGTGGGCGAGCTCACGGTCGGGCGGATGAGGCTGCCTCTGATTATGGGAATAATTTAATTAAAAGAAACTGCTTTCTTGGACATGGGGGCTGGGAAGAGAATCAGACGAACCATAATTAAACCAGAGGATATGAGAACCAGGCGAAGCGAGGACCTGGAGACGGTTTGGGGGGGACCTGCTGCGGCTGAGGTGGCTCAGAGCTCCAAGGCAGCTAATCGCTTCCTGCAGGCAGGCTCCACTCCAGCACTAATAGGTTTTAATAAAAACTTCCAATTGGGCCAGTAAACCCCTCATTAAGCTGTTTTTAAAGCATGAATTTAAGAGCAGCAAGGGTGAGGGGTCACAGGGAGCATTTAATTCACAACGTCTGGTGGGAGGCGCTGCTGTGACTGAGTACACCGGGTTCAAGTGTCCAGGCCTCATAAGCCCAGGACGCCAGCGTCGGACCTGCCTGGAAAACAGACTTAATAAGGCAGAAGCGAAGCGTCCCGCAGGAACAGAGCAAAAAGCTGCTCTCAGTGCAGTGACAACATTCAAAAGCAGCCTGTATGCCGTCCCCGCAGGACAGGCCTCGCCACGCTTGCACAGGTGGCCCAGCTTCCCTACCAGACACCTGTCCAGGGCCGCGCCTAGCCCTGCCTTGGAGGCTCAGCCAGCCCCACCCCGAGGTTCACCCACGGACCTGTCGCTGCAGCCTTGGTGTGTGCCATTCATTCCTGTGCCCACGATGAGGATCTCTCACGGAGACCTCCATGTGCTCACAGCTCGCAGTGCATGATCTGGATCAGCCCCAAGGCCCTCTCCCCTTCCTGGTCCTGCCCCCTGGCTACTGTTCCCGGCAGAACTGGCTGATACCTGCCAGCCCCGAGGAAGACTCTGGACTAGCTGACACTTGGCTTTCACATTAGGATAAAGCAGTAATTCACTGATTATGGTTCTTTTTTTTTCTTTTTTTTAAAAAATATATTTTATTGATTTTTTTACAGAGAGGAAGGGAGAGAGATAGAGAGTTAGAAACATCGATGAGAGAGAAACATCGATCAGCTGCCTCCTGCACATCTCCTACTGGGGATGTGCCCGCAACCCAGGTACATGCCCCTGACCGGAATCGAACCTGGGACCCTTGAGTCCGCAGGCCGACGCTCTATCCACTGAGCCAAACCGGTTTCGGCACTGATTATGGTTCTTATTGAAATGAGGGATCCCTAAATCGTCCAACTCTTAGCCTGATAGGCCTGCAGCAAAACATGGAATGCTCTCCTCCCAGGATCCTCCCCTAGGATTCCCTCCAGACCCCTCAATCCATCTGGAGTGTGCTCGCGTCCTCACTGCCAGTTCCTCTGTACCTCCCCACCCCTCCGGGCCCCTTAGCACCAGCCCACCCGCAGGCCCCTCCACACAGGCTACCTTGCAGCCTCCTCACTACCCCACCCTTGTTCCCAGCACTGCACTGAGAACCCAAACCATGGATTCAATGCAGCTAATCTTGAGGCTCAATTTTACTGACTTCTGCATCTTTTTTATATTGAAACAATTACAATATATTAGAGGGACCAATTCAGAACAAATATATTAGAGGGACAAGTCCGGACTCCATCCCGTAGAAGCTTCCTGCCATTAGCTGCCTTCCTTGATGCCCACCTCTTCCGGTCTAGTTGTCTGGACCGGTGTGAATAGCCCGTGCTGGTTGAAGGGCCCCTCAAAATGAGCCTCTCGGGGTTGCCCCAGGCCTGGGAGGAGCTGGCCTCTGAGGGAAGACTGCAGGAGCATTTGGGTGTAAGTCACAGGACTCAGCCCCGAAAAAGCAACTGCTATGGCCCTCGCTCAATCTAACCTCACCAGACACAGACAGACAGGAGCCCCCTTCCGAGTGCTTGGTCCTTTAAGGCTGAAGTGCACCGCCGGGGGTGGGAGGTGGGGGGCTCAGCAGGCCATCGGGAGGGCATGAAAAGACCAGCAAGCCCTTCCCGGAACCCTATGCCGCCTGCCAGGTCCTGCACTATTTTCAAATGCACAAGGACGACATGAAGTTTCAAAAAAGGCTCCAGCCCAAGCTCACAAATATAAAAAAGCTCACTTCCTACAGAGGAGCAGGAAACAGCATGTAGAGGGGCACTGAATTAATCACATTTTAGACCCATTCTTTGAAGTGAAAGTTACCAGGCCGGCAGATTTCAAAGCGCAGCCACATTCAATGCTTCAGCAGAGATGCAGCTGGCGAGGCTGGGTTATCACAAATGCTGTGGTTTTCCTGTGTCCTGGAGCAAACGGCCTCCGTTCACATGCGGTCCCCTTACCCAGCAGTCACGCCCTTGCAAACAGGAATGCAAGACCCCAGGGGATAGGGCCGCAGGGTGGCAGCAGGTGACACCCACAATGAAGAAGGGCCTTCAAGACCCTGGAGAAATGCTCACAGAAACTCAGAAATCCTGGAAACACCTAGTCACGGAACAAAGGAAAGAACCAGAGAGGTCTGGGCTGTGTCTCCTTCAGGCAGGAGTCCAGCCACGTGTCCCTACTCCCAAACCGACGGGGTCACACTCACACCTGCTGAATAAGCGGTTGGAGAGGTGGTTGAGCTCCCAGAAGAAAATGTTAAGCAGAGGACATTCCCAGGCCAGCCGTCCACGGAACCTTCTAGCGATGGAGATGGTCCGCAATCGGCTTGGCCCACTGTGGCTGAGCGCTTGATGTGCCACAGGTGTGACTGAGCAGCGCCAGCTTTATTTCATTTAATTTTAATTAAGCCAGAAAGCACAGGTGGCTGGAGACGACTGTATTCAACAGTTGCTCGAGCAGCCTCGCTCAAGTCAGCCGGCGGCACTATTTTCCGGGAATGCTGTTCTGTGGTGCAGCTTAGTATCTCAGCAGGTAATCCAGAGCTGCTTTATTGTCATCCAAGTCCATTTTGCAAAGTAAAGACAATAGATATAATTAAGTTCTATGTTCATTAATATGTCTGTGTCTATAGATCTATGTTCATTAATGAGAACATAGAGGAGTAAAAACAGGACAGGATGATCTGCTCATTATGAAAACTAAGTTCTCGTAGGCAACCCCCAAATAAGACAAGCTGGGAAAGTTCCCAAAAGGTCGAAGTCCCTTCAGTTTGGTTGTTCTGAACCTGACACCACAGTAACTGAAGGAAACAGCAGAAATGCTTGGCGGTCACCCAGTGGCCAGCCAGCTGCTGTGACTCTTAGGAGTCTTCTGAATTTGTGCTTGAGGACGTTTAGTGGGGGTGGCCCACCAAGTGCTATAGAGAAGACAGCACATGAAATTCAGTCCTACTCAGGACCCCTCAGGAGGAAATGTAGTAGCAAATCAAATGCTGGCTTCCTCAGCATTATCGCCTGCGACTAGAGAGGCAGTTAAACGTGTGAAGAGCATCAGATATACCAACAGAAGCATAAATGGAGGACAGACTTGCTTTAATCCAGAGCAAAATGTAGCTCTTAGCCTAAGTGTCCTGTTAGCAGAGCCAATTTGACGTGCTACCACCACCTGGGGCTGAAGGTCTGGGGCTATGGCAAGCAGTTGGGGGTTGGGGAGGGGAGCTCTAGAATCATCCTCAGCATGCAGCCTTTCTCAGATTAACACGTGATGTAAGGAACGGCATTCATGCTTGCAGGCTGTTCTCTGTGCGGTGCCCAGTTTCAGCAGGGGCACCAGCTCCATGTCGGAGACCCCGGGTCCCCATCTCAGCTCTCACATCACTACTGGTCTTGTGATCCTATTGCCTCACCTGAGACAGAACAGCGACCCTCAAAGGTGGCTGCCAGGAAGCCACAAGAGCATGCATTTGAGGGTTAGTTACTTTTTGCTGCCTCTGCTACCTGTATCTGTCCATTCACAAGCCCCACTGTGTGCTTGGTTTGCTCCAAAAAAGCCGATTTTATGGTAATTGCCTAGAATTCACTGCATCAAATCACAGGGCCTTCTCCCACCCTATACAGGAGTTAGGGCCTGGTGGTTTTATCTGTCCTAACAACTGGGGAAAGGAACACTGTTACAGTTTTGGATAAATCAAAAAAATAATGTTTACTAAGGCAAGAGGGTTTATCTAAATGTTGGATAAGGCAGGTTTCTTTGAGGATAATGTTGATATCAAATAAACCCTAATTCAGAAGGTGCAGGAAGCCCAGTTCTTTCTCATGTCTAACCTCATTCCCAAACTTAGGAAAGTTTCCTTTCCTTTGCGTCTAACTCACAGGTTATAGAACCGGTTATGATTAGGCCACACTAGATTTACAAGTGGGAAAGAGAATATTTCCTGAAATAAGTCCCCCTGGCTTGCTTCTTCTTGCTTTTTTTTTTAAAGTGCAAACCTGAGAAAAGGGAAAGAGTGTCAACACCTCAGACCACAAGGTCCTGGCAGCTCCGACACACCATATCACTGGACAGCGCTATTTGGAAGGTTAAGAAGTTGGTGAGTGACACTGGCTTGTGAGAGTCTGATTGTTTTGCTTTAAATTTTAAACTTAAATTTTTGTTTTGTTACCTACCTTTAAGGCAATTAAAAATCAGGATTTTTAAAAATTTACTCTCATTTTAACAAATTCCAATGCTTTGCCTGAAGAAATTCCTCTAACATTTTTGACGTGCAGATCCTCTGAAAAATACTTCATTTTTGTCTTCATTGTTGAGGACAGTTTTGCTGGGTATAGAATTCTGGGTTGACAGTCAGATTTCCATCCTTGCTGGCACTTTATGATGTCATTCCCTTGTCCTCTGGCTGGCAGTTTCTAACTAAATAGTGTGCTGTAATTATTATCTTTGTCCCTCTATACTGGTCTTTCCCACCTCTGGCTTCATTTAAGATTTTCTTTCTCATTGATTTTTGACAGTTTGACTATAACATATCTAGGAATATGTGTGGTGAGTGTGGTTTTCTTAGTGACTTCCAAAATTCTTGAATCTGTGGCATTTTGTCTCTCATTCATTTTGGAAAATTCTTGGCCCTTATTTCTTAAAATATTTTTCTACCCTTTCTCTCTTTAGTTACCTTTTTGTTAAGCTATTTGATATAGCCCATCAGCCCTCAGGTGCTCTGTTCTGTTCTTCCCCCCCCACACACTTGTGTTTTACTTTTAATATCTTTAAGTTAGCTGATTTTTCCCCCTCAGCTGTCCTGCTCTGTTGCAAACCATGAAAGGAAGCCCAGATCGAACTCTATTGTTTATTTCTCACATTTCCATCTGGCTCATTTATAGTTTCCCTCTGTTTGCTGAAACAGCTCATCTGTTCTTGTAGGTTGTCTACCTTTTCCATTAGAACCTCTGACATGTTCACAACTGTCAGTTAGGGTCCCTATCTGACACACCCAACATCTGAGTCATCTCTACTGATTGCTGCATCCCTCAACAACCCCCAGTTAGTGAGTCCATTTTTATTTTTCCGTGTTTGTCTAGTGATTTTTTAAATTATGTCAAACATTGTGTGTAGAAACATAGTAGCTCCTGAGGTGAACATACTTATCCCAAAATGAGCATGTACAGTGAGGCTGTTGGGAAGGGGGTGGGAGGGGGATGGGACAATCTAGCCAGGAAATTAGCTGGTTTTGAGTTTGTTGTTTCCTCATGATCCTCAGTGGCCACGGGCTGCAACTTCCTAGGGAAGGCTTCAGTCACCTGCTGTGCTCAGCATGGGCCTTGGGGTTCCTCACTTGCAGCAGCTCCAGTGCATCTGCTGGATCAGCCTCACCCAAGCTGCTGCCTCTCCTTGGGTGCTGGGCAGATGGTGGGAGGGACTCTCAGCTCCTGGTCCAGTTTCATTTGCAGTCTTGGGGTGGGGCCTTCTCAGAATTCC
This sequence comes from Myotis lucifugus, assembly GCF_000147115.1. Taxonomy (NCBI): domain Eukaryota; kingdom Metazoa; phylum Chordata; class Mammalia; order Chiroptera; family Vespertilionidae; genus Myotis; species Myotis lucifugus. Next base: position 222,792 of record NW_005871670.1, on the reverse strand, counting down.
TCTCGATTCTCCCCCTACTCCACTCACCAACAGCCCCTAGCAGTAGCAGAGCATGCTCTGTATCAGACACAATCTGGGGCCCCTCTCACAGATCCCCTTCTCTCAGGGATCTCAGTGCATAGGGTTGATGTCCCCTTCTGAGTGGTTCGAGGCTTCTGCTTCTTATAAAAGGAGAGTCTGGGGCCAGGTGGGTATGTCAGTGGCCAGTCATCTCCTGCATGACACCACCAAGGAAACCCTATGTAGTCACCCCACCTGCCCCAATCTTTCTCACAAGCCTTACAGACCATAACGCTCAGTCAGCAAGAACTCCATGTCTGGTGACAACTGTTTCCCTAAGAATTCAACAGTGTGTTGGTGGCTTTCTCCTTAACCTTTCCCTCTTTCACTTTGCTGCAGGTGAGGCCAGTCACAGGTCCATCCCTCCTCAGTCAGGGGAGGTAGGAATTTTGATCCATTGAGCTGCTTTGTTGAGTACAAAAAAGTTGGCTTATGCAGAATACCCAGCTCACTGTCAGGATGGGAGAGTCTCTCAGGAAAGCAGAATCTCAATGATTTAACCCATTTTCAATGTAATCCTGTGTTCAGCCTCGCCTATGGCTGGTGTTCCCGGTGGACGGACCATGTGCACATGAACAGAACGTGTGTTCTCAGAAACACCCATTAGAGCCGGGTGCCAGGCAGTGCTGTTCAGTGGGTCCATCCTTTTACCAATTTTCCATCAGTTGTTCTTTCAACTGAGGAAAAGGGGGTGTTGAAATTCCTTCTGTCTCCCTTTAGTTATCACCTTTTAAAAAATCCTCATCCAAGGATATGTTTATTGATTTAAGAGAAAGGGAGAGAGAAACATCGATGTGAGAAACATGGATCAATTGCCTCCCATATGCACCCCAACTGGGAATTGAACCCACGCCTTTTGCTGTACAGATGAAGCTTCAACCAACTGAGCCACGGGCCAGGGCTAGTTGTCACTTTTTTTTAATCTCATGTACTTTGAGGTTTGTTATGTCTTCCTGCCTGATGACTCGTCCTTAATTTCCAGGGATACTTGATCTTGAATTCTCCTTCTGACTACTGTCTCCAGTGTACCTTTCCCATCCATTTCCTTTCAAACTTTCTGCATTTCTACATTTAATGTGCATTACCTCTAGAAGAATACAGCTGCATCTTACTTTTTTCTTAAGTTGTTCTGTAGATTCCTGTCTTTTAACTGGAGTGTTTAGTCCATTAACACTTAATGTAATTACTGATACGGTATTTAGGTTTGCCACTTAATTTTTCATTTCCTATTAAACCCTTAGTTTTATATCTGTGCTCCTCCTTCCTGCCTTTTTGGGTCATTCAAATGTTTTCAGATCACCCCTTTAATGTGTCTATCAGAGTTTTAACTGTTACTCCACATTTTCCTGGTGCATGTTCCAGGGACTACAATACGCGTCTTTAGCTTTTGAATCTACTTAAAGTTAATACTATGCCGTTTCACATAAAATGTGGACACTGCAGCCACACAGGTCCATCTGCGTCTTCTGACATGCTCCATGTCATGCCTGTCACATGTATTCCCCTCTGAGTGCATTACAAATCTCAGAAGACAAAGGATTCATTTCACTTTAAATAGTTATATGTATTCTGAAGGAAGAAAATGAAGGAAAACCATCTTCACATTTACCTATGTATTTACTGTTTTCTGTGTTCTGTACTCCTGCCCAGGGACCCACATTCTCACCTCCTGTTACTTCCTTCAGCCTGGAGAGCTGCCTGTGGCATTCCTGTAGTGCTCATCTGCCAGCAATGAATTCTCTCATTTCTCCTTATTTCACCTCCGTCCCTGGAGGGCACAGTCTGGGTGCAGGCTCCTGGTGGACTGTGTCCATCTTTCAGCACCACTGTTCCTAGGTGCCAGGGGCCAACCATGTCAAGGGCAACGGTAAGCTTCTCTGGCTGCTTTCAAGATTCTCCCTTCCCTTTGGTTTTTGATATTGATTTCAGATGATGTAGCAGGCAGCTTTCTTTTATTTATGCTGTTTGGGGTTCACCAATCTTCCTGCATCTGTACACCTATGAGTCCCACCACACTGGGAAACTGTTCAGCCATTCTCTGTCCCCTCCTGGGGCTCTGGTCTCAGCCTGGGCGATGTCTACTGATCTTTCATTCCTGTCACCTCCACCCTACTATCCAGCCCACCTAGGGAATTCCTTATTTCAGATACTGTATTTTTCAGTTCTGAAATTTCCACTCGGTTCTTTTCTAGATTTTCTGCTGTGAGGGCATGTTTTTTTTCTTCAGGAGCCTGGTTTCCCTCACCTCGGTACACAGTGTTGGCAGCTGCTCAGACCCTGTCTGAAAACCCAGCATCTAGTCATCTTGGGGTTGGCCTCTGTCGACTGCCTATTCTCTCCAGAATGGGCCTGATGTCCCGGTCCTCTCTTTCTTGTGTGGTTGGGGACTGTGTCCTGAACATGAGGATGTCAAGCTGAGGGGCATCTGGGTTCTGTTATGCCGGAGAGCACTGATGTCTTGTTGTAATGGCATGTAAGCTGGTGAGACCCAAATGTAACCTATGCCATGGCTGGCCCTGTCCAGTCCTGTTCACCTAGGGGCTGCCTTCTGCTTGTCCCCAGACAGCGGCCATGGTCCCACTGCCCATTCATCTCTGAACAAAAACCTTACTTACTCTGCACGCTCACTCTGGGTGCAGTGTTTCCCTTAGACTACAGCTGGGGGAACCTGAAGTCCTCCCCCTCCTCTGGGTAGGGTGTCCCTAGGCTTGTGTCCACTGGGGACTCAGTGTGGCCTGGAGAGGGGAACACACATGTCATAGGCCTTTTCATTTATCCAGGGTTGGGGATGGATCCATAACATTCGATGGAACCACTACTTGTTGTCACTATTGTGGGATTACTCTACCCCGTAATATAGAGACGGTTCCATACGCATGAGCCTAAAAATGCATGAGTTCCCTCCTCGGTGTTAGTCCACCACTCTGGGCAAGGAGGCTGGCTGTGGGTAGAAGTCCAGGTTAGATAACAAACATGGTATCAGAACAACATGGTGAAACCTGAGGCTAATGACAGATGCTTAAGCAATGAGAAAGCCAGAAAAAAAGGCAGGAGGATACATACCCCAGTACAAAATGTTAACTCTCGCAGAGTTTTTTCTAAATGATTTTCACTTACCAAATGAATACCTGAAAAACAAAAGGAGAAAAATGTATTAAAATTTGGCATGCTTTGCCAAAAAATGTGTAAGATTAAAGCATTGTGTTACCTCACTAAGTAGAGCCCATGTCCATGACCCGAGGACAGTGTGGGGTCAGGGCACAGAGCTTATGAGCATTAAATACAGCAGGAAGGGCAGATAGAGGGAGATGTGTCCTCAGGTGCTGAGTGGAGGGGAGACCCGCCTCAGGTGCTCTGAGTGGGGGTTTGGAGCCCCACCAGGCTGCCCTGAGGGATAAAAGTCTTTTCATGCCCAACCCCACCCCACAACAGACCAATCAAAAAATATTTTGGAAAAAAGTAAATGTAATACTTTGTTTTCCTGCAGTAAACAATTGCAAACAATGTAAGAATGTCATACCCTAGAATCTGAAAGTTTAAAAGATGGTATTACCCTGAGCACATATTAGAAAAGGGCCCTAAATTAAAGGAATTTGGGGGCTTGTCTCCTCTCTAAGGACTTGAGGTCTGTCTTCATCTGGAATCTAAGTAGAACCCTGAGTCCTCACACTGGCCCAGGGCTTCAGTGATGCAGACTCACTTTGCACCCTTGGGAAGGGGAGACACATGAGCAAAAATCATAGACTGTAAATCCTACAACATAATGGAACACAACTAAGGTGGGGATCGCATGTGGCCTTGGAACAAATACCCCTCACACCTGTGCAGCTCTGGCCCCTGTCTTCCAGCCAAGTTAACAACAAAGTCTACCGCTTGGATAAAAAGACCACACCCATCTTTACAAACATCATGGCCTATTTTTTAGGAGTAAAAAGCAATGGGGAACTGACGCACCCTACAATGTGAATAAACCCTGAGAGCATCATGCTGTGTGAGATGAGCCAGACACGGAAGGCCACATAGTGTGTGACTCCATTTACGTGAAGCATCAGAACAGGTGCATCCACAGGAGTAGATCAGTGGTGCCGGGGACTGGGAGAGAAATGGGTGAGTGTGAGGAGAACGGGGGTATATGGGCTTCTATAGGGGGTGACAAAAATGTTTTATACTTAGTGAGGGTTACAAACTTTGTGACTATATAAAGCCACTGACATGTATACTTCAACTGGTTAAATTTAATGGTATGCAAATTATACCTCAATAAAGATGCTTTAAAAAGTAGTTGTTTAATGAAACAACTATGTATAAATGAAAGGATCAGGTGAGATTTGCACAGAGCCCTCAGTGAAGAGTGGGCAGGACCCTGAAGGATGAAGAAGGGTCAGCCCTGGGCGCCTGGAGAGCCGGTGCAGGTCCCAGGGCCCTCTACACCGCCCACTTTTGAATGTGTGTGTGTTTCCACCGTGGAAAGTTCAGATGCAGACCCAGGAGCAAGAGTAATACACTGAAGGACATTGAAGCAATGGGGCATTGAGGACGAACTGTCAGGAGGCCATTCTCTCAGAGCTGGGGGTGCTGGCGGCCTGGCAGCGATGGTACTTTTCACAATCCTGGCCCATCAGAGAATCACGCTACTTACAGGTAAAATAACACAAGGTGGGATTTGCTCTTTACTCCAGAAAAGACAAGTTGGGAGGAGAGGGGACAGACGTGTGTGTGAGGGTTCTTTGCATTATACTCTCTACTTTTGAACAGGTTTCTAAGTTTCCATAGTTCAAACTTTTAAAACAGCCAGTGTTTGCACTGGCTAATGAAAGAAACAAGTTTACCCAGCAACTTCTCCCAACAAGTCACCTTGTTGATGGAGAGGGGAAGGGGCTGATTTTCACAAACTCATCAAGAATGAATGCTTCCCATTTTTATCAGGTCTGATTAGAAGAGACGGAAGTGGTCAGGTCAGAGCTGGCCTTGCAGCCTGGGCCACAGGGCAGATGCCCGTGGAGACAGGGACGGGCCTGCGCTGTTACCACGATCACATTTACTGAGGGTATTAAAAAATGTGTTCTTTCGTAACTTCACCTGTTTTGGCATTTTGAATTTCAAGGCTGCCTAATATAAGATTTTTAAATAGAGGTAAGTATATCTAATTACATGAAAAACTAAAATGCCTTTATTACTTTTATAGCTTTTGTTATATTTTTGAACAGCTGGAACTTATTTTAGGAGATGGCTGTCCATGGAGCTATTTTGGGGACGTTCTACTGTTTGTTGTTTCTTTTTCTACTGTTTTGTTCTTTAAAGAAACTCAAGCCCTTCCCTTTTCCAAGAGACTAGATTTTGCTCCCAAATGGTCTGTATTAACACGGTACCCCTGCCTGCCTATTAGAGACAGGGCCTCTATACAGAGGAAGGCCGTCTCCTGTGAAGGGGCAGAGCCTTGCAACATCCAGGCTAAAACACTTGCCCACCACACAAAGCGGGTTTTGTCCACGCCCCTTGGGGCTCATTCTACCCCAGTGACTTCTGTATGAGGCTCCTAGTTTTACAGAAGGCCTCTGACTAGAAAAGTACATCAGGCTTCCAGCACTGTTTTGTTTTGTAAAAAGCCTTCGTGGATAAATATTTGTTAAACTAGAGGCCCAGTGCATGCATTCGTGCACCGGTGGGGTCCCTCAGCCTGGCCTGCGCCCTCTCGCAATCTGGGTCCTCTCGGGGGATGTTAGACTGCCGGTTTAGGCCTGATTGGGCCTGGCCTGTGTGGATCGGACCAAAACCGGCAGTCTGACATCCCCCGAGGGTGTAGTAGTGCACGAAGCAGCAGGCGGCTAGGGAGGAGCCCGAGCCTGGGCCAGGCAGCGCTGCTCCCATTCATCCAGGCCCCGCTGCGCCTGCCACTGCTCAGTAGCACTGCCGCGGAGGTGGGAGAGGTGTGTGTGCTGCCACAGCTACGCTTGCCAGCCGTGAGCCTGGCATCCTGGCACCCGTCGGTCAGCACCCCCAGTGTGGGAGTGCACTGACCACCAGGGGGCAGCTCCCGCATTGAGCATCTGCCTCCTGGTGGTCAGTGCATGTCATAGCGACTGGTCGATTGGTCGTTTGGTTGCTTAGGCTTTTATACAGATTATGCTCATACCCTGGCTGTGGACAGGCAAGCTGTGAATTGGTAAGAATTTCCCCCACTTTCTTGCCAAGCACAGAGCCCCCCAAAGGCTCACTCAGGAAGCAGGCAGACAGGGATTAGTAATAAAGCCTGTTCTTCTAAGCCACCCTGATTCCTGTCGCATGTCTGTGCTGATCTTGTCATCCACACTGAAGCCCTTGGTTGTGTGGTGATGGCAAACAGAAGCAGCTCGGGATGAAAATGCCACAGGAACTAAAACAGCAGTCCTCAATGTGCCCACGCAGTCAGCTGGCATCTACCCTGCCCCAACCCCAACCTCTGCTGGAAAAACTCGTCACAGGACCGTGGGGAGTGAAGCCCCGTAGCACCATCAAGGCCATCTCAGTGCCGAGGTGCAGGAGCGAGAAGGGCCTCTGTGGGTGAGAAGGGCTGTCTTCTTGGGGCCCAGCTGAGGAAGCTCTGACATAGCTGGACCTTTGTGAGCACAACTGTCTGCCAAGAATGGAAGGGCCTACAGCCCTGCCCTCCTCCCTCACCACCTGGGACTGGGCCCCTGTCTGGCACTGGGTACCTGACCCTTATTACCAAAGCAAATGGCACCATTCTGCTTCCTGGAACCTCATAAATCCGAAGGAGAAATTCATTTTTATGCATCAAATGTATCTATACCTGATGAAAGTGATGGGCTATGAACCAGGGCAGGGACAGCCATGGAACGGCGTTGTATTTAAGGCTCAGAGCTAAAATCAGGGTTTCATCCTCAATAGTCAGAGCGGAGCCTGACCCTGGTCCCCTCCACATCTCCTGGGCCTGCTGGCATCTGTGCTCGGCACTCTTTGAAGTTGATACCGTCCCTGTGTCAGAGGGACATGCCAGAGGCAGCTTCCTCCACAGGAAGAGACCTCCTGAGCCGCCCAACCTCGGTCCAAGTTTCTAGAGATAATCCTTTCTTCTTTTTGGGGGGGCCAGGAAGGTGGGGAAGAGAGAAGGGTGGTTATGCAGCCATCCTTAATAGCAACAAAGAAGCCCTCTAGGATTATTGCCAAAGTAAAGCAGAGACAAAAAGATCACAAATCCAGCTTTTTGGAAAAGCCGATGCTAAATTAACTGGAGAAACTAGGGCAGAAGTCACAATTAGGATTTCCAATAAGGTTCCACCTTTCCCATGTCCAGAAGAAAGGGCCAGTGTTAGAAAGGCCTGTCCAGCTGTCTCCCACAGCCCATCCTCAGAAGGCAGAGAGCCCCTCAACCAACCAAACAAGAACATAATCAGAGCCTAACAGTGTTAATGGTAGCTAAGTCCTTCTTTAAGATCACCTACATTTTATCTATATATATAAAAAGCCAGCGACTGGAACACCGTAACGACTGGAACAGCCGGTCACTGTGACGCCCGCTGCAGCCAGAGAACTGGCCCGATCAGGTGGTGAGGCTGGCCAGCCAACCTCCCGCGGCCCCTCCCCCAGCCCAGCCCTAACCCAGATCAGCCCCTCTCCTCTTGTGGCTGGGTCACAACATGAAGAAATGTATTGAAAGGGGCACGTGCATTGAGAATCACTGCACTAAGGCATTGAATCACTTTTCAAAAGTCATACTTCATTTCCCTGGTTAATTTAGATGAAACTTTTCTGTTTATTTATTTGATTCAGTA
>NW_005871670.1:182264-214846 GCF_000147115.1 Myotis lucifugus | reverse complement strand
TTCCCCTGGGCCGTTGACCCCCCACTGCCCGCCACCCAATCGCCTGCAGCCCCTCACCCCAGCTGGCCCCGGGGTAGGCCAGGCTGGCCGACCAACCTCCCGCTGTCTCCTCCTCCCAACAAACCCGACCCCAATCCGCCCCGATTGGGGCCGGGCTGGCTGGACCCCACCTGTGCACGAATTCGTGCACTGGGCCTCTAGTGCAATAATAGTTACCAAACTCTACCTCTTTCTCTGAAATGCCACCGATCCCCAAGATGTTTAAACTCCTAGAGACATAGAACAAACACTGAAGTACCAACAGATGAACTTAGATGTATGCAGGAGTCCATACTGATCAATGATTGAATAAATAACATGGGGGCAAAGGACAGGTGCTCCACCCACAAGGAGCCCTGATGTGGGCTGTGCTAGTGATGCCTCCAAAGGTAACACAAGGAGTAGACTTGGGAGGAAAGGAAGGTTCACAGTGGAGACACCTAACAGTCATGACCTGGCTGGATACCAGGTCAGCATCATGGAGATGAGTTGTGTCGATGGCACAGATTTGATATAATGGATGACGACAGCACTGTGCCTCTGTGGTCTTCTCCCCAAATCTACACCCAGCCAATGACGAGAAAACATCAGACACATCCCAACAGAGGCCTACTCAACAGAACACCTGACCAGTGCTCCTCAAAACGGCCGACGGATCAAAAGCAGGAGAGTCTGAGACATGGGCCCAGAGGAGCTAAGGCAGCGGTTCTCAACCTGTGGGTCGCCACCCCTTTGGGGGTCGAACAACCCTTTCACAGGGGTCGCCTAAGACCATTGGAAAACACATATGTAATTACATACTGTTTTGTGATTAATCACTATGCTTTAATTATGTTTAATTTGTAACACTGAAATTGGGGGTCACTACAACATGAGGAACTGTATTAAAGGGTCGCGGCATTAGGAAGGTTGAGAACCACTGAGCTAAGGGGACATGAAGACCAAACATGTGGGTCTTGGTGGGATTCTGGGACAGAAAGAGGGCATTAGGAAGGAACTGAGGAAATGTGAATAAATAATACTATGTTGACACTGGTTCATTAGGTGTGACAAATGTCCCATCCGATGAAAGAGGATAAAAATAGGGGAAATTGGAGTGGGGTACAGAGACACACTTTGCACTATTTCTGTGATGATTCTATAAATCTAAAACTGTTCTAAAAAGTGAAGTTTATTAAATTAAAGACAAGTCAAGGTGGCCAGACAGCACCAGTATCTGTGCCTGTCAGGAGAGCCGCCTCGAACCTTGCCCATTCCTTACCAGCACCCAAAGCAGAGTGCATGCTGGGGCCCCAGGAGGGACTGGCCATCCAGGTCAGGACAGTATACACTTCCTTCCACTGGATGCAACATCTGGGGGCTCTTGGCAATCTCTGGGCAGACAGACTCAAATTCTCAGTAAGAAGAATGAAACCAAGGTGAGTTCTCAAAGGCATCCCTACCTCAGTCCAACCCCATCTGAGAAGGGTTAAAGTTCCATAGCAGTAGGTGCCTGCCACCTAATCTGAGGCACCTTGTTGCCCGATCTAATCCCAGACTGCCTCTAACTCCCATCCCAACAGACACAATTCTGTGCCTTCTCCTAACAAGGCCTCCTTATATAAATAAAAAGGAACCAAGAGTGGTCCTTTAACTGCCCCTCCCCCCCCATTATCCTCAGGACGACTTTGATACCTGTTATCACTACTGTACTTGAGCATTATCAATCAAAACTTACTCCAGTCACACTCGACTGATAACGAGAGAGAGTGGGCTCCTACGAAGCTGAGGCCCCAAAGCCACTGGGCACTGTGTCCTCAGAAACCTTGAGCCTCCACACGGGCTCACCCTGCACCCCTACCCGCGCCCACAGCCTTGTTGCGTTCTAACTGCCCGCTCGTAGCAGCCAACATAAAGGAACGTCTGGCCACATGGCGCTGGGCCACATTCGTATTTCCTGTCTTGTAGAATACAGTCCCGTCCAGTCACCTCTCCCACGTCCAGAAGAAAGGACCAATATTAGAAAGTCCTGACCAGCTGTCTCCCACAGCCCATCCTCAGAAGGCAGAGAGCGCCTCCATCAACCAAACAAGAACATAGTCAGAGCCTAAGAAAATGTCACAAAGGAAGTGAATCTGCTCCTCCTTTTCCCTCTCACCCAAGGGATTCTCTGACCCATCCCCAAGCTCTGAACTGCCCTGGCCTACTCTGAGTCCATCTACTTGAACCTGGACCCTACAAGGTCTGCTCTCCTGGGGTGTGGGACCACTGCCTCCAAGAATGTGGGTTATTAGCCTGTGAAGCACGGACTGCATGACTCTCCCCAGAATGAAGCCTTTCAACCACTGCCATCATGAAGTGCATTCATTAGGCTCCCACTTGCCTCGGCAAGTGTCAGGATCCAGACAGGAGAGCGAAGCAAGGGCAGTCATGGTTCACGCATGTGCAGGATGTCATGTATGGCCCCATGACACTGGCCTTGGAAACTCAAAGCACCGCCGAGCACAGGGTTTACCTGTCTCCCTTGGCAGCAGTTTAAGATCCCCACGTGCACTGAGACATTCATTCCAGCACTGTGAAGTTGTCACGGCACTGGTCTGGGTCAGGAAGAAGCCGAGAGGACATCCATTTAAAGCGAAGGGAGAGAAAGTGAAGCAGTGGCCACAGCATGCACTCGGCAAAGCTGGGCAACTTGATGCAGGGCTGAGTGCCGGCGAAGCGCCATGTGCACCTGCCTGGCGCCTCCTCGCCCCACGGGGGCTTCCTGTCCCTGCCACGGGACGCCAGCTGGACAACACTTGAAAGACGTTCCATCAACGGTGTCTATTATCTGAGCATCTCATCCCAAACAAATATTCTTTCCTCTCAACTTAAAATAAAGAGACATGAAAGGAACAGATTGTGTCTAATTTTCATTCCAGGGTATCAGAAAAAGCAAGCCCATTTTCCATTTAAGTGGTCCTCACTCTCTCAGTAAGCTCTCAATAACACTCTGACAACTCAAAAACTATCACCCCAGGGAAACGGGTCAGAAGCTGACCTCAGGCACTGTCAGGGTCGAGGGCACCTGAGCTGTGCTAACCACCCACCTGGTGCTCATGGAGTCCCACCCCACAGCCCCCAAGCCTGTGCCAAACCTGCCCCACAGTTCAGCTGTGACCATGGACACCTGGCATCAGGAACATGGTGAATACACCACTGGTCTCTGTTGACAGATGTTTTCTTCTTTTACATTTTCCACCTAAAACATCTCGGGCGTCATTTGTTTTATTTTGCTTTAGCGAGCTTCAATTAATTCGAATCACATTTTGTAACATACCCAGGGGTAGGGGAGCAGAATATCTTTCCCAATGAAAAAACACAAGCCTGTATTTTTGGTCAAATGTGCTCAGACTCGTTTTCAGACTTTTAAGCATGGGGTTAATCATCTCGACAGTATATCCCAGACATGAGTCACAAATACTTTTTGAAGTAAAACTTAAAAGTTGATACGGTTTGGCTGCCAGGTACAATAAGGCATGATCCGTGCCACCTGTTACAGATGGAGCATGCCATCTCTGGGACAAAGGCACCTAGGATACTTCTCCCTCTAGGGTGGATTAAAATTATGGGTCTCAAGAAATAGCAGCCCCGTGGACACCATAGTAAAACCCAGCCAGAGGCCTCTTGCGCTGGTAAACAACTACTGACCAGGAGACTGCAGGCGGGCAGGAGCCACCTGTGGCCGCCACGGGGGTCAGATGCCCTGAAGTGGCGGCACCATGAAGTGTATGCAGGAAGGAGCAGGTGCAAGTGAAGGAAGCATCACTGTGCTCAGGGCCCACCTCAGACAGCCAGGCACACCTGACCAGGCACCAGCCCCTATTTTCCCGGTCACTGCTTTGTCCTTTATAAACAGAAAATGCAATAAATCATATTTAATATCTCCACCTCCCTAGGAAACCAACACAGCTTCTGTATGGAACTGAACACAGTGCAGGTGCCATAATGGCAGGCTGTCGGTCACTCAGTGCCTGTGGACACTCATAAAGATGCCCACAGCTGAGTAACCAGTGGCACAGCCCTTGGTCTTTTTCCAGCGCATGCAACTCACGCCACAGTTGCAGGTGCTGAAGTTTCCCCAAGTCTCTTCCTAAATCCCAAGCTTTTGACTGCCACGGGGCTTGCTCTCAACAGTCCCTCGTCAACACAAGGGTGGCAGGGTGGCAGGGTGGAGGGGATTTGGGGGTGCTGAGCCCTTTTAACAAGCTGAGTTTGGGGGCAGCGCATTCTGCACACTAATGAGTTTCATTCACACTGGCCCCGACCCAAGCCCAGCACAAACCAGCACTTCCCACAGCAGGAAGAGGCGCGGAAAGATCCAGCCCAGATGCCCCCTCACAGCAGTGTGCATGTGCACTGGGGACCAGGCACAGACAACAGAGCTCAGCGGGGACAGCCGCAGGGACCCCAGTCGACGCTACAGCTGTGGGGCCAGTCAAAATAAATCCACAGGGGGACTGAAGGTCAGCTCCTCACGCCCAGGAGTTGGACCTTCTTGGTTAAAGACCCCTCTCTGGGAAGCGTCACTGTCATGATCCGGGACCCAGTGACCCTCTCCACCCTGGGCCAGCACAGAACAGACTGCCAGAACGGACAAAGCTTTCCTCCCAGAGGACAGACGGGCCCTGGAAGGACCATCCCAACAGGGGCCCCAGATGTGTCGAACCTCCTGCATGTCTACACAACCAACCACCCCCACATCTACTTCCCACATGTCTACACAACCAACCACCCCACATCTACTTCCCACATGTCTACACAACCAACCACCCCCACATCTACTTCCTACATGTCTGCACAACCAACCACCCCACATCTACTTCCTACATGTCTGCACAACCAACCACCCCACATCTACTTCCTACATGTCTACACAACCAACCACCCCACATCTACTTCCTACATGTCTGCACAACCAACCACCCCACATCTACTTCCCACATGTCTGCACAACCAACCACCCCACATCTACTTCCCACATGTCTACACAGACACTGACCCTACATCTACTTCCTACACGTCTACACAACCAACCACCCCACATCTACTTCCCACATGTCTGCACAACCAACCACCCCCACATCTACTTCCTACATGTCTACACAGACACTGACCCTACATCTACTTCGTGCACATCTACACAGACACCAACATGTCTACACCGACACCCACCCCCATGTCTATTTCCTGTATGTCTACACATCCACCCCCATGTCTACCTCCTACACATGTACACTGAAACCCATCCCACACCAACCTGCATACTTACCTCCTGCATGTCTACACAGACACCCACCCCTTTCCTAGAGCCTTCTGTCAGGGCTTGGTCTTATCTTCCAGAGTGTTCTGTGTGTCCTCTGGTAGGTGACCTTCCCTATTGTGGAACCCAGAACTGGGAAGAAGAGCGGGATCCCCCTCCTCTGACCAGTTGAAACAACACTCCAGGGGCCAGACTTCATCCAGGCCACAGGCTGCCCTGACACGCCCATGTGCCTGTGTGCATTCCCACAGGACTTCTCCACTCTCCTCACCTCCATGGAGCTCCATCACCACCTCTGGTTTCTTCGGCACTGAAGCCGACTCTCCCCAATGCGGCCGATCTGGTCTCTGAGCCCTGGTCTAGCTGGTCAAGATTCCTCTTAACAAGGAAGGGACAGGAGAGGGCAAGGAGCAACAACTCCGCTCTGTCACCGGAAGCTCACCCAGTGACTTCCACTTCCATCTCACGGTCTGCTGGAGCCAGGAGGCTGGCCGTGCAGTCTCAGAGCAGCCATGCCACTCCCAGCAGAATCACTGACTGCCCCCAAAGAACAAAGGCTCCTGCATTTTGGTTGTTTGGCAATTAGCAGTCGCTACCATGGCCTCGTTAAAATAATGATATTCTCCTGAACTAAGGTAAGAAGAAAGCCTGCTCAATCCCTCCAGCTGCCAGGAGGTGGTGGTTTGCTCTGCAGCGTGTAACATCCCCTAGATCAGTGGTTCTCAACCTGTGGGTCATGACCCCTTTGGCGGTTGAATGACCCTCTCACAGGGGTTGTTTGAAAATACATCCTGCATATCAGATATTTACATTATGATTCATAACAGTAGCAAAATTACAGTTATGAAGTAGCAACGAAAATAATTTTATGGTTGGGGGTCACCACAACATGAGGAACTGTATTAAAGGGTCGCGGCATTAGGAAGGTTGAGAACCACTGTCCTAGATGCTGAGTTACAGCACGCCTGGCTCACATGTGCCCAGTTCTTCCCACTTACCAGATCTGTCCCACATTGACCAGGGACATGTAGAGGACCCAGAGCGCAGTCATGAGAACCATATTGGCACAGCCGGTAACCAGGATGAAAGATGAGATGCCCAACCCGAGCAGTGCGAGGGCATCCAGGTTGGAGTCCATGTGTGACCAGTCCAGCAGCCAGAGGATGGTGGGGGCATAGCTCACGGCGTCCCAGCCAACCTGCCCCTGGAAGTGCTGCTGCACACTCTTCAGGTACACCCTGCAGGGCAGGAGTCCTCTGTCCCCGATCAGCTGCTTGTTCTGATGAAAAGCCACCAAGAATGCCACAACTGGAAGAAAAAGGAAAGGATAAAAGGAATATGAGTAGGAACACACCATGCGTGGACACCAGTGGGTGCTTTTCCAACGTGTGGGGACTCAGCTGGGCGAGATGAGGCAAAGTCTGACCAACGGTTTGGAACCAAAGCATGAACTCGGGGTCTGAGTATTTCTCAAAATCTTGGGGGAAAGTTTGGAAGACCCAACCTGGAGAAGTCACGTGTACATGTTTATATACCTATATATACCTACTTATACACATTGTATGTGTGTGTATATAGATATACATGTATATAAAAGATGCGTCTGGTTGCATGTAAATGGTCAGTTAACCACCCAGACTGCACGCAGCATTCCCATCATAAATACATCCTGATAACCCATGAGTCTGGTCAATGGTGCTACTCCTGGAACTACCCACAGTGTTTGAAGCTTATGATAATGTTCACATGTAAGTCAGGATTACCCTCCATTCAAACCACAAGTTTCTGAATTAGTTTCTAACAACTCCCACTCCTATGAGAGCACAGTCACGTCCTCTGGACTTCAGTGTTTACACAGAGATGCTTTGCACAGAGATGCCACAGGAGAGAGCGCAGCCCTCCTGTTTGTGACCGGGAGGAGCAGGGAAACCAAGAGAGGAAAGGCAAGTAAAAGGCAGTTCCATAGAGAGTGCTGGGATGACATGACACTGAGACACCGCTGGGGAGAGAACACACTCACACTGACGGAGACACAAGCTGCACTTTATGTAAAGCTAAACAACACTGCATTCGATAGTGAATAAAAATGCATCCGAGGCAGCAGAGATTGAGATGGAGAACATGGTGGGGGGTTAGGCTCACAGGTGTAACAGTCAGCACCTGACCTTTCAGGAAAGTGGGCACCCCTGGTCCAAAGCACACAGCAACAATGAACTGTGTGTTTACAGCAGAAGTAAAGCAAAATAGGTAAGAAACAGCACAAAGGCTGAAGGGAGATACTGGAAATATGCTGTTCGAAGGACCTTACACTACACAGAAAGTGCAGACTAGTATGTGAAGGTAGACTCAGACTAACTTAGAATGGATTATATTGTAAATCCTGTGGGAGAGAAAAAAATGTTTAAAACAATTCTAAAGGAATAAATCAATGCAGATACTAAAATAAAATCATAAAAAATGCTCATTTAACCAAAAAGAAAGCAGGGAAAAAGCAACAAAGATAGGAGGAACAAATAGAAAATAACTAGCAAAATGGTAGACTTTAATCCATCACTTTAACTGGAAATGTTCTAAACACATCAGCAAACATAGAAATTGTCAGATTGAATAAAAAACAGGACCCAGAAAAACAACAACAACAACAACAACAACAAACAGGACCCAAGTCTATTCTGCTTATACGAAATCCACTTTAAATATAAAGACATTGGTAGGTTACAAGTAAAGGCACAGAAAAAGATATCATGCAAATGCTAATCCAAAGAAAGCTGGATGGCTTTATCAATATCAGACAAAATAGATGTAAAAGCAAGAAATGACAAAAAAAAGGGCATTGCATAGTGATAAGGGATCAACAAATGGCTATTTAATACTAAATGTGCATGAATCTAACAAAGCATATGTATAAATAAAATGAACTAACCTAGTACATATATGTATATATTCTCTACACATACTGGTATTAACTTGACCCAACTGACACAGATTGCTATACAGTATAAAAAAGCAAGACACAACTATATGACATATTTAGAGCACTCTACTTAACAGCAACATATATATGTAATTTTCAAGTATACATGGAACATTAAGACACACCACAGTATGAGCCATAAAGCACATACCAACATATAGAACTGAAATAGACAAAATATGTTTCCTGACCACATAGAATTAAACTAGAAATCAGTAACAGGATATTATTTGGAAACAGACTCAAATCTTTGCAGATTAAACCACACACTTCTAAATAAACTACGGTTTTTTTTAAAGGCACAAGAGAAATTACAAAATATTTTTAATTGAATTTAAGTTGAAAAAACAACATATCAAAAATTGTGGGATGCTGCTAAAGCAGTGCTTAAAGGAAAATTTACAGTATAATGTCCATGTTAGATAAATAGAAAGGTCTCATATCTAAACTTTTCCTTTAAGAGATCAGGGATGGGAGGGGAAACAAATTACAAAACAAGCAGCAGGAAAGAGATTGTCTAAAATTTAAGAACAGAAACCAATGAAATTGAGAACAAGAAAAAAAATAGGGAAAATCAATAAAACCAAAAGTTGGTTCTTTGAAAAGGTCAATATAACTAATAGACCTCTAGCCAAACTGACCACCTGAAAGAGAGACGACACCAATATCAGGAATGAAAAAGGAGACCGGCCGGCGTGGCTCCTTTTTGAGCATCGGCCTATGAACCAGGAGATCATGGTTTGATTCCTGGTCAGGGCACATGCCTGGATTGTGGGCTTGATCCCCAATGTAGGGCGTGCAGAAGGCAGCCAATCGATGATTTTCTCTCATCACTGATATTTCTCTCTCTCTCTCCCTCTCCCTTATGAAATAAATTTATTTTTATTTTTATTGGCAATAAACATGTTTTCAATACATATGCACTAAAGCAGGAATTGGAGCGGTTGAAAACTGTTTTCAAAAGAAATGCAAAACTCATTACGTTGTATATTAAATGTATACATAACATTTTTGTGTATCAATTATATCTCAATAAACCTAAAAAATACATCTGTATGCTAACACTTATCCATAAATAAAAAGTAAAATACTATGATTTTCACATATTAAATTAAGAGATGAAGCCAGAAAATACCCACACTGGCCTTGGTGTGAGGCAACAGACCTTTTCAACCAATGCAGGTGGGCATAATTGACGCAAACTCTTTGAAGACAGTTTGGCAATATCCGATGCAGCCTCTGTTGGACCCAATACTACTACATCTAGGATCTCAAATTGTCAAAAAGAGTGAGGTGGGTTTTTCTGTGCTGCTTGGAACAATCTTTACGATATTGTTTGCTTTAAAAAAAAGTGTAGAGAACAGTGCATGCGTGCGTGCATGCGTGCGTGTGTGTGTGTGTGTGTGTGTATACTAGTATATATATATGCATATATACACCTCCTATGTTTTTATTTGTATAAGATAAATAACCAGGAGTCACTTTGATGGCTGGTATGTGATTTATTGGACAACTCCAATAAAACACATACACAAGTTATTGTACATAAAAGCCTGTATAAAAACTCAATTGGTTGGGCATCATCCTGAGCACCCAAAGGTTGCTGGTTCAATTCTCCATCAGGGCACATGCTTGGATTCCAGGCTTGATCCCTGGTAGGGGGCATGCAGGAGGCAGCCAATAGATTCCCTGCTTTCACATGGATGTTTCTCTTTCTCCTTCTTCCTTCCTCTCTCTCTAAAAATCAATAAAAATATATTTTTTAAAACCCAAGTCATTAGCCCTAGCTGGTTTGGCTCAGTGGACAGAGTGTCGGCCTGCCAACCGAAGGGTCCCAAGTTCGATTCCAGTCAAGGGCACATGCCCGGATTGCGGGCTCGATCCCTGTAGGGCAGTGGCTCTCAACCTTCCTAATGCCGCGACCCTTTAATACAGTTCCTCATGTTGTGGTGGCCCCCAACCATAAAATTATTTTCGTTGCTACTTCATAACTGTAATGTTGCTACTGTTATGAATCGCAATGTAAATATCTGATATGCAGGATGTATTTTCATTGTTACAAATTGAACATAATTAAAGCATAGTGATTAATCACAAAAACAATATGTAATTATATATGTGTTTTCCGATGGTCTTAGGCGACCCCTGTGAAAGGGTCGTTCGACCCCCGAAGGGGTCGCGACCCACAGGTTGAGAACCGCTGCTGTAGGGGGTGTGCAGGTAGCAGCCGATCAATAATTCTTCCTCTTCATTGATGTTTCTATCTCTCTCTCCCTCTCCCTTCCTCTCTGAAATCAATTTTAAAAAAAGGGAAACATTGTTACTGATCCCACAGACATTAAAAAGATAATAAAGGAACATTATAATCTAAGATCATAAATTTGACAAATCTGATGAAATATACCAATTACTTGGAAGACAAACTACTAAAACTCACAAAAGAAAAAAAGATAATATATCACAACAATTGCATCTCAGAAATGCAAGGCTGGTTTAATACTCAAAATTGATCAATGTAGTTCGCCACACTAACACTAAATAAAAAAACCCCATATGGTAATATCAATCAACACACACATAAAAAAGCGCATGACAAAATTCAACATCCATTCATGATAAAAATGTTCAGCAAATTAGGAAGAAAAAGAAACTTCATCAACTTATAAACGGTAGCTATGAAAAACAAGAAAGGGTAGCTATGAAAAACATCCAAAATACTTAAAGATGAGCAACTATTTTCCTCCTAAAATTTGGAACAAAGCAAGGATGTCTCTCTCATTACTCCTATTCAACATTGTATGGGAAGTCCTAGGTAGTGCAATGAGGCAAGCAAAAGAAAAGGCATATAGATTAGAAGGGAAGGTATAAAACTGTCTTTATTAACAGATGATATGATTGTCTATATAAAAAGATCCCAAATAATCTATTAAAAAAACACCCAAACTCTTAGAATAAGTGAGTTTATGAAGGTCACAGAATACAAGATTAATATACAAAAAGTCAACTGTATCCCTCCTATATCAACAATGCACGACTATAATCTGAATTTTATAATAGTTGACAATATGACAATAGCACCAAAAAGTGCATAGATAAAAATCTAACAGATTGTAATAGAATCTGTATGTGGAAAACTACAAAACATTGATGAAAGAAAATCTAAATAAATGGAGAGATATATCGTGTTCATGGATTGAAGAGTCAGCATGTCAATTCTCCCCACTTTGACCTATAGACTCAATGTAATCTCAATCAAAATATCCAGCAAGCCTTTCTCTAGATTTTTGTTTTGTTTTCTCTAGATGTTTTGTGATTCTAAAGTCTATTTGGAAAAACAACTTGGAATAGGCAAAATAATTCTGATAAAGAACAAAGTTGGAGGACTCATATTATGCAATGTCAAGACTTACTACAAAGCTACAATAATCAAGGCAGTGTGATACTGGCAAAAAGACAGACACATAAATCAATGGGCCAGAAAAGAGAGCCTAGAAATAGATCTCCACAAATACAGTCAATTGATTTACGACAAAGGTACAAAGACAATCTTTTCAAAAAATGGTACTGGAACAATTGAATGTCCATATACAAAAAGATGAACCTTGACACATACCTCACATCTTACACAAAAATTTACTCCAAAAGGACAGTAGCCCTCAATATAAAATATGAAAGTATAGAACTTCTAGAAGAAAATCTATGTGACTTGTGCCTGGCAATGAGTTTTTAGATACAACACCAAAAGCATAACCCATGAAAGAAAAAAACTGATAAATTTGTACTTTATCAAATGAAAAACTTTTGTTCTGTAATTAATACTTTAAGAGAATGAAAAGAAAAGCCACAGATTGGTAAAAGATATTGCGAATCACGTATCTGATAAAGGACTTGTATACCGAATAAAGTAACATTAATATTTAATAAGAAAACAAAACCCCAAATTTTAAGATGGGCAAAAGATATGAACGGACATTGAAGGCATTGTTTCACACAAAGAAGATACACAGATGAACACATGAAAAGATGCTCAATATCATTTGTTACTGGGGAAACGCCGATTAAAACCACAATGCAATATCAACACACACCTATCATAACAGCCAAAATCCAAAAATCTGAAAACTCCAAATGCTCCAGAGGATTCAGAACAACAGGAACTCTCATTCATTGCTGGTGGGAATGCAAATTGGTGTGCCATTCTGGATGAATTTGGCAGTTTCTTGTAGAGTTAAACATAGATTTACCACATGATCCAGCAATTATACCCTCGGGTATTCACCCAAGTGAACTGAAAACACATTTACACAAAAACCTGCATGCAAATGTTCATAGGAGCTTTGTTCATAATTGCTAAAACTGGAAAACAAACATCATTGTCCCTCAACATGGAGATGGATAAACAAACTGTGATACATTCATACAATGCAATAATATTCAGAGACAAAAACGCAGGACTGTTGATTCATGCAACATGGATGAGCCTTAAGTGCGTTTTGCTAAGTAAAAGATTCCAGACCCCAAGTCTACGTATTGCAGGATGCCATACATACGGCATACTGGAAACAGCAAAACCACAGGGACTGAGCACAGATCAGAGCATGCCAGGAGCTGGTGGGGGGAAGTGGTGGCTATGTGCACAAGGGGATTTTCAGGGATAGAACTATACTACAGAATGCTGGATGATGGATAACTAAGCATTTGTCAAAACCCATAGAACTAACTGTACATCACAAAAAATGAACCTTAATGTATACAAACTATCAAAACAACCTAGCCAGAAGGTCAGGGGATGCCAGGATGGAATGCAGACGGTGACAAATGAACTCTATTGCAAATGTGTAACAGACCACAAGGAATGGGAGGGTGAAGGGAGGGCTGGCCTAAGTAACTTTGGAAAGTGTTCCGAGTGAAAACTGTAAGGACAAAGACAAAAGGAACTGTATATAAACATTGGAGTCTAGTTGGTTTTTCTCACGGGGGTAGGTGAACAATTCTGAAACTGCTTTGCATGTGTACTGGGGGCGAGCAAATAAACAAACTGTGGTGGATAGTGGGGTAAGATTTCTCACCGATGGAGAAGAAAGTTGCAGACAAGCAAGAATGGGAGGCCGTCCACACCTGTGCACTGGGTTAGACTCGGAGATGCCAGGGCAATCTCACATTTACCTGAACATATATATTCAGATGGATATGCAGAGAAGCAACATACATGGGTGTACACACACATATAACGTAGCTCTGTCCACTAAGAGGGTCTGAAAGCAGCGACACCTGTAGCAATGGACACCCAGACTTGAGTGTCTAACACTCTAATAAAAAGAACCAGGGCTTCTGGAGAAATGGCAGTTTTTAAGTAGGAAATATGAAAGGAGCCTGTCGCATCCTATAGGATCAGAAAGGAAGGAAGTGCTGGAAGGATAAAGAACAGGGACACGGGACACAAGTGGGAAGACCCACCACCAACCAGAGCTAGACATCTGACAACACAATGAGTAACAGCATTGGACCACAACCCCAAGAGAAACTCACTCTGAAGGTGGATAAACAGGGAGAAGACACATCTTCCTCATAGAGGAATTTCAAATAATGGAGATGCCTCCTCCAAAGGGTGGCAGAGTCCTCCCCTCGCTGGGAGCATGGGATGGACTCCGTGATCAGCTCCCAGAGGACAGAGAACGGACAGGAAACGTAGAACCTGACAGACACATAGCAGACGTAGAGGCTGTGACATGGCAGAAGGTCGGGTGGGGGGCAGCAGAGAGCTCCCCACAGCAGTCACCACCGAGTATGTGTGTGTGTCCCTTTCCTGACTCAGACGGGTCCTACACCCTCCAGAACCCACCTGGGCTCTTCCACATGGGACCTAATTATCAATGGCGAAACAGCTGGATGTCCTTCCTCCCCCAAACCACAAGTCACACTCCAAAGCTCTGGAAGGAAAATGAGATTTGGTCTCACCAATTAAATAGTTTAAAAAGTAATTCTAAGGCAAAAAGCATAAGAAACTTCCTAGCTTACTTATCAGAAAAAATAAAAAATAAAAGAAGAAGAAGAAGACAGACTGGATTCCAATTTCAGAAAAATAAAACAATTTCAATGTCCACTCCTGTTACAGAAATGATTAAGTAGAAAAAATAAACAAAATTTTTTTAAAATCATAGGATCTCGCCCTAACCGGTTTGGCTCAGTGGATAGAGCGTCAGCCTGTGATCTGAAAGGTCCCAGGTTCGATTCCGGTCAAGGGCATGTACCTTGGTTGCGGGCACATCCCCAGTTGGGGGTGTGCAGAAGGCAGCTGATCGATGTTTCTAACTCTCTATCCCTCTCCCTTCCTCTCTGTAAAAAATCAATAAAATATATTTTTAAAAAATCATAGGATCTCAAAGCTAAACCAACCTTAGGAAGGCTCGGTCAGCCCCTACCCCCAGTCCAGGAAGGGGTGGGGTGAGGCATGAAGACTTTCTCAGCTGCTCCCTATGGGGTAGCCCAGAGAGAGATCTAGGATAGGTGAACAGGCCATCTATATACCTATACATGCATTATCACGATGTCTGCAAATATTCTTTAAATATAAAAAAGAGCCCTGGCCAGGTGGCTTAGCTGGTTGGAGCATCATCCTGTACGCCAAAAGCTTGTGGGTTCAATCCCCAGTTGGGATGCATACAGAAACAATTGATTGATGTTTCTCTCTCTCTCCTTTCCTCTCTCTCTAAAATCAATAAAAACATATCCTTGGGTGAGAATTAAAATAAATATAAATAAAAAAGAAAGGGAATGAGGGATAAATGGTGATGGAAGGACACTTGGGATAGTGAACAAACAATATACAGATGATATGTTATAGAATTGTACACCTGAAACCTACAAAATTTTATTAATCAATGTCACCCAATAAAGTCAAGAAAAAAGAAAAAATTACTTTTCTCTTTCAGATAAATCACTATAAAACTGAACCGGAATCATCCCTAAAATGTCATTCTCCACCAGGCAGTTTTTAGTGACGGTGGTTAAATTCTGGTTTTGATAGAAGAGCCTGGTACTTTTTCTTTAAAGGCTTGTGCTGCAGAGAGCTCAGAGGTAGGGCAGTGGGGTTTGTTTTTTAAACAAACGGGAAGCATTTTACAGAGAAGCTTGTAAAACCAAGCAGAGCGTTTCATTAGAATTTCAGTGGCCTGGAGAACAAGAAGGAATGTCCCAGAAACTCTCAGAAGCTCAGAACAACACAGAATGAGGCAAGATTTCAAGGATTCTTTTGGTTCCACTTTTCCCTCAAAATTTCCGAAGAACAGCTAAGAGTTTAGCAAACGTGGGTGTGAATGGTTCTGCCCTGCTACTTCAATCCTGCGCTCGGAGCCATCTGGGAGCCAGGCTGAGCCACAAGATCCCAGGAGACTTGATTTGTTGTAACCAAAAGTGTAACAAGCTACCCCTTTTAGAAAGTGCAACTGAGATTCACCTCCGAGCACAGTACTCAACCAAGGAGTATTAATGGAGGGGGAAAGGTAATTAAATTCTACTATATGTAATGTAAAGAAAGAGGATAGAGTAGTTGCAAAAAATAAAAACATACATGACAAGCATGGTATCACAAGATGCGTCTAAACCAGCCGTGGGCAAACTACGGCCCACGGGCCGGATCCGGCCCGTTTGAAATGAATAAAACTAAAAAAAAAAAAAGACCGTACCCTTTTATGTAATGATGTTTACTTTGAATTTATATTAGTTCACACAAACACTCCATCCATGCTTTTGTTCCCGCCCTCCAGTCCAGTTTAAGAACCCATTGTGGCCGAGTCAAAAAGTTTGCCCACCCCTGGTCTAAACCAAAAAAAGGTACTATAAGCAAACCAGAAATTAGAGCTGACCAGAAACTAGCTTTGAGATACTTTCAAAGTTGAATTTTTAAAGAATGTTGTCCCAGGGACCCTGAGATAACAATGTGAAACTGATGAGATAAGCAATTTTGTTCATGTGTCAAAAGTCCTTCACTGGCTCCAATGCCCACTGCACAGTCACCATTACTCTGATGGTCCCAGCAGTCACAGAGGTGGGTTCCACATGGGGGCACAACTCCCAGGACCTGCGAGGAGCCCATCTTCTTCTCCATCAGACCCTCATTTAGCTTTGTGAAGTGGCTTTTCAGGGTCCACCCAAACAGGGAGGCTAGATGGGCCGGTGGTCCCCAAATGGGGTGTCTGGGACACGGGCTCAAGTGAGCCGACTACATAGGACCAGAGAACGTCCAGAATAGGGCAGAGAATTCCCCAGGGTCCCTGAGAAGAAACAAGGAAGGGATCTCACATAGACCTGCCACTAAATAACAAGGACCAGAGCAAGGATGGGGAGGCTCTAAAAGCTTCCAGAGAGAAAAATAGGTCCCTGTGATATTGTCAGACAATAAATATTTCTTTGGTCTTCATCTCTGGTCCCGGCACAGAGCTCCTAAAAATTCTGGGATTTCCTTAGTGATGGGGTGAGAAGAGCATTTGTTGCTATTCATTAGCACAATCCTTTCAGTGTTACCTGGATTCATTCCCATGAGGTGACCCTTGGAGGAGGGCGCTGGTTACCAGGTCTGGAACTCTCAGCCCTGTCCCCAAACTTCTTGAAGGGAGAGGGGCTAGGTGACTAAGCTAATAGCCAATGACCAATGATTTAATCAACCAGCCTGTGTAATGGAACCTCCATAAAAACCCTAAATGAAGGGGTTTGGAGAGCTTCTGGGTTGTTGAGCACGTAGAGGTGCTGGGAACGTAGTGCTCCTGGAGAGGGCCTGGGAACTCTGCACCCTTCCTGCACCTTCCCTGAGCACCTCTTCCATCTGCTCTTCCTGAGTTGCATCCTTATAACAGACCAGTAAATAAGTGTTTCCCTGAGTTCTATGAGCCCTTTTAGCACATTGTGGAACCCGAGCAGGGCTCATGGGAATGCTGATTTACAGCTGGTCAGTCAAAAGCACAGGTGACAACCTGAACTTGTGACTAGAGCAGCGGTTCTCAACCTTCCTAATGCCGAGACCCTTTAATACAGTTCCTCATGTTGTGGTGACCCCCAATTTCATTGTTACAAATTGAACATAATTAAAGCATAGTGATTCATCACAAAAACAATATGTAATTATATATGTGTTTTCCGATGGTCTTAGGCGACCCCTGTGAAAGGGTCATTCGACCCCTAAAGGGGTCGCGACCCACAGGTTGAGAACCACTGGACTAGAGTCTGAAGTGGGAATGATCTTATGGGACTCAGACAGTCTGTGGGGTCTGGTCAATGCCAGGCAGTCACTGTCAGAATTGTTTTATGTGAGGAAAAAACTCACACATTTGGTGTCAGAAGTGTGTGAATAGAAGAGTTTCCCTTTAGGCACTTGCATAAGAGCAGGAGTCAGACTGTGTGAAGACTTCTCAACACCAGGAAGTCCTGAGGAAAACTGCTTTGCCTAAGATTTGTAGACTCAGGCAAACTGATAATTTCCATGCACGCAAGGAAAGACATCAAAGTCACCTTCTCCATATCCTTTCTTAAAAGTTGTTCGGGGATATATTCCACCAAAAAGAGAGAATAAACCAAGAAATAAGAAGACTGAGATCTGAGGAATTGTGAATACAACTGGAGGGAGGACCAGGGGGCCTTGCAGGGGTGCAGTCTGTGAACTGAATGTTCACACCCAGGGACTAAGGATATTGCAGGAGCAGGCAAGAGAGGGGAAGAAAACATGGTTGGAAGAGTGTCTGGTGGTGACACAGAACAACGATAAAGACCGTGTGCAAAGTCAAGGAAATTTTACGGAGCAGGAGGTATCCCTGGAAGACAGCGGGTCTAAATAAAACACTGACTATGCTGCAAGGAGCTCACAGGTGGACGAACAGACTGGTATGTTAGCAACATTCAGAATTCTAAATGCATAGAGAGTGAAGGAGGCTCAGGGCAAGGGTCCATTATTCAGCCTTGCGGTGGGCTTAGCAGTCCATGAGAGTAACGATAAAATTCAACATCAAGTGAAATGTGTGAAGAGCCCTATGGCCTCGTGGACAATCACCGGGGCTTCAGGGACTCTGAAGTGGCTCACAGTCCAGGGAGATCTGGAACCCACTAGAGAGAGAGCAGTGCAGGATCCCCGAGCCATCTCAGCCAGACAACCTGTCCCTGAAAGATGGGAAAATGCCCCTTCATACAGCTGAAAAATACCGATTTTACCCCAAGCGTACTTGCAAGACAGGAAAAAAAAAAAAGCATCTGCCAAAGCAAATCATTCTGTGCTCAGCACAGACTATATCTGCTTGACCCTGTGGCTCAAAACTGTTTCCTTTTGAATTGAACAGAGAATCCCCGTGGAGATCAAAGGCAGCCTGCTCACTTGAAAGCGGAGGGCCAGGTTTTACAAAGTTGTGCTCTCTCTCTCTCTCTCTCTCTCTACAAGCGAAGCCCCTGGGGTTTTTCCACTGTTACCGGCTCCCCTTTCCAAGGTCTAATAAAGTCTCACAGATTCACTTAGTCCTGACTTCATCTTTTGCTAAGTGACAGCTCAAACGTTTAGAATGAGTATTTAATCCTGTGGAGGATAAAGCAAGGACTATTTTTTTATGTAACTTAAAAGAGAAAGAGGGCTGAGCTGAACGCCCATATTGGCAACCCCGTGACACATGGAGTCCCCCCAAGGAAGCCTTGCAGTGACAACCACGTGTCCACTGTGTGCCAGGAGACAGCCTGAGTTATCCCTCACCCGCATGGGACGCTGCCCATTTATGGGAGGTCACTGTCCAAAGAGCAGCAATTCTCTTTCTCCCACGTGTGAGGGAAGAGATTTAGAAATGAAGCTGGGCCCTGCAGTGCCAATAGCACACAATCACTGCCAGGGACCAGCACGCAAGTTGACGGACCACTGGCTCAGCCTGGGACTCTTTCCATCCCCACTGGTCTCCCCTCACTTACAGGTTTAAGAACCTCAGAGTTTGGTTTTAGGCATGACTATAGGTCGGGCTCATGAAGCATGTACTACTTGTGTGTTCCCTGCTGTTCAGTGCTCAGGGCCTTTGCGCCCCTCTGAGTGTCGGGACTGGGGTGGGGGAGGTGGACTCAGCGCTGGCCGCCAGGCCTGGGGCTGGTGTCCTGGGCACCGACTGACTTCTCTGGGCTCTGCAGGCTGGCTGGGCAGGCCCCGTACTGCTGCCGGGTTTTCAGGTGTGGGTGTCACTCAGCCCCCAGGTAATGCGAATGCTTCGCCTGCTGCTGTCTCAAAGCTGCCAACAAACCTTTGGTGAACCTGAGGAGGCGGGGGGTGGGGTGGGGTGGGGTGGGGGGCGCCTCGGACCCGCTGGGCCTCCGGGATGATGAAAGTCCCGGCGCTCCGGGTCCCACAGGGGCTGCCCACCGGTCAGGATGCGCTCGGAGCGCAATCGGAGGCGCACAGAGTGCAGACACTGCTCTCTGCGGCTGGGCTGCTCCGGTGTCCAGGAAAGGGGTGCTGCCCAGGGTGCTGGGCGCCCACGTCCTCGCGGCCCCCAGCCCATATCGGACTAATGAACTCGGGTTTCCGTAGCGCGGCCCCAGGCCGGCCGAGGTCCTGCGAGGGGGCCCTGCACAGTCCTGCTCCATTTGGGGTCCTGACTTGGGTCCCGGCAACTGACGGCCGGCGGGTGTGACTGGGGAAGAGGGGGGCAGGCAACGGAGGGCGAAGTGGGCGCAGGTAAGAAGTCACCTGCGAAGACCAAACCTACCGCCCCCGCCCCGCCCCCCGCTCCCCGCTCCCCGCGACCTCTGCCAGATCCCGGGACCCGAGGGGAGGGAGTCGCGCGGTGGGATGCATGTGCCGTGGCGTGGTGGGGGGGCGCATATGGGGAGCGGCCTGGGGACGGGGCGAGGCAGAGTCACCGGCGGGAGTCGCGTGCGCGCGCGGAGGAGCGGTACCGACGGAGCGCAGGCCCCGCGGACTCACAGTAAACGAAGGCGAGGGCCCTCAGGAGCACGATCCTGGTCAGCCAGAAGGTGCCCGCGCGCAGGCGGGCCGGGCAGCCCGCGGGGTCGTGCCCTGGCCCCGGCGGAGTCGCAGGCTCCTGGCCAGCGTCCGCAGCCTTCCGCCTCCTAAGCTGCTCCCCGGGCGCCGCCATTGCGGGGCCCTCACGGGGCATGCGCGGAGAGCGGTGCGCGCCGGGACGCCCGCCCACAGCGGAGAGACCACGCCCACTCCGTCCGCCGGACCAGGGAGGACACGCCCACGTGCGGGGAGCGGTCGCGAGGCCCGAGGGCGTGCGTGCCCCCAGCAGACTCCGTGCGTGCGGGGCACTGTAACAGTGAGGGCAAGGGGGTGGGCACCTAGGAAACCATAAGCATCACTCCACTTGGAAGGGGTTGACCCCCTCCATTCATTGACTCATTCATTCATTCACTCACTCATCAGCCAACATTGACGAGGGCCCCCAGTGCATTCCCTGACCTAGGCGTCAGCCCTCAAGGACCCGTACTCCAGGGAGGGGGCAGAAGGCACTCCAGAAATAGAAATGCAATGGGAAGGAGACTGTTGGAATGTTTGTGTCTGGCCAGTACGGGAAGGGGAAGTTGGTGGTGGTGATGGGGGGAAGAGGGGGGTTCGGGGGTCTGGTCATCCTTCAGGGCAGCTGGGCTGTGGGAAGCTGTATACCCTGGCAGGTACTTCACCCCCTCTGTGGCTCATGGGGTGTGTGGAGTTGCAGTCCCACAGAGGAAAGGCTGGAGCAGTGATTCAATCCAGGGCTCCAGGCTGTTATTGCCTGTACCAGAGGCCCCATGCATGAAATTCGTGGACTGGGGTGGGGGTGGTCCCTCAGCCGGGCCTGCACCCTGTTGTAGTCTGGGAGCCTTCAGGGGATGTCTGACTGACGGCTTAGGCCTGCTCACCGCTCAGGGCTTCTGGCTGAGTGGTGCTCCCCTTGTGGGAGCACACTGACCACTAGGGGGCAGCTCCTGCATTGAGCGTCTGCCTCCTGGTGGTCAGTGCGCATCATAGCGACTGGTCATTCAGCCATTTGGTCGATTTGCATATTAGCCTTTTATTATATAGGACTAGAGGCCCGGTGCACAAAAATTTGTGCACTCGGGGGGCGGGGGGAGGGGGGTCCCCCAGCCCGGCCTGTGCCCTCTTGCAGTCTGGGACCCCTCGGGAGATAACGACCTGCTGGCTTAGGCCTGCTCCCAGGTGGCAGAGGGCAGGCCCAATCCCTAGGTGCAGCCCCTGGTCAGGCTCAGAGCAGGGCCGATTGGGGAGTTGGGGCACCGCCCTGTCATGCACAGAGCAGGGCGGATCGGGAGGTTGCGATGCCACCCCAGTCACGCTCAGGGTAGGGCCGATTGGGGGGTTGGGGCACCGCCCCCTGTCACACTCAAGGCAGGGTCGATGGAGAGGTTGCGGTGCCACCCCCTGTCACGCACAAAGCAGGGCCGATCAGGGGTTTGGGGCGCTGCCCCCTGTCACGTACAGAGCAGGGCCCATCAGGGGGGTTGGGGCTCCGTACCCTGTCATGCACAGAGCAGGGCCGATCAGGGGGTTGGGGCGCTGCCCCCTGTCACTCACAGAGCAGGGCCCATCAGGGGGGTTGGGGCTCCGTACCCTGTCACACACAGAGCAGGGTCGATCAGGGGGTTGGGGAGCTCCCCCCTGTCATGCACAGAGCAGGGCGGATCAGGGGGTTGAGGAGCTCCCCCCTGTCACTCACAGAGTAGGGCCGATAGGGGAGCTGGGGCACCGCCCCCTGTCACACACAGAGCAGGGCGGATCAGGGGGTTGAGGAGCTCTCCCCTGTCACTCACAGAGTAGGGCCGATAGGGGAGTTGGGGCACCGCCCCTGTCACACACAGAACAGGCGGATCAGGGGGTTGGGACGCCGCCTCCTATCACCCACAGAGCAGGGCCGATCAGGGGGTTGTGGCCCCGCCCCCTGTCACACACAGAGCCGCAGGCAAATCAGGGGGTTTGGGCGCTGCCCCCTGTCACGCTGATCCCGGTGCCAGGAGGCTCGCGGTTCCGCTGATCCCAGTGCTGGGAGGCATATTACCCTTTTACTATATAGGATAGAGGCCTGGTGCACAGTGGGGGCTGGCTGGTTTGCCTGAAGGGTGTCCTGGATCAGGGTGGGGGTCCCCACTGGGGTGCCTGGCCAGTCTGGGTGAGGGGCTGAGGGCTGTTTTCCGGCTGGCGAGTGACTAAAGCTTCCAACCGCTCCTTGTTTTCTTTTCTTTTTTTTTTTTTTTATTCTGGGCCAGCTTTAGCTCTGAGGCCTCGCTGCTGAAAACATCGATACAATGTTTCGGTCTGGCTGGCTTTCAGTCCGGCTGGTTTCTGGGGTTTTGTTTAGCTTCTTATTTGCAACATAGTACATAGTTGCTTAGAGTTGCAGCTGAGAGGCCGGCAAGTGAGGCGGGGAACGTTGGAGTCTGCAGCAAGCAAGCCTCATGCTCGCTTCAGTGCCTGGCTGCCGGCCGCCATCTTGGCTGACAGTTAATTTGCATATACTCACTGATTAGCCAATGAAAAGGGTAGCGGTCGTACGCTAATTACCATGTTTCTCTTTTATTAGTGTAGATGTGTGTGTGGCCAGGTGCATTGCAGGTGTCCCCTCCTGGACTTCTCATCGTTGCTGTCCAAGGAGGATGCTGTGGTGGAAGTCACATAGTTGGTGAGGGACAGAGCAGGCCTTGAAATTTAGCTCAGGTCGGTAAAGCCACTGTTAGATAGGCAGAACTTCTTCGGGCTCTCAGGACTGGACCTCCAGCCGTGGTGGAATGACCCAAGCAGAACCCCGGTGAGGACACCAGCACGTCTACATTCTGAGGCTAGAGCAGTCCAGGCAGTGTTCAGGAGAGGTGGCTCCAAGAGGATGGAGTCACAGGCATTCCTTTGAAGAAAGAAGGGGTGTGCTGGACAAAGTAGGCATTAGAGCCCCAGGGGTCACTGGGTAAACAAATGGAAGCAAATGATCGAGGTAGGTATGAGTTTTTATTCATTTGTCAGAGCTCTCTCTATATTTTTTTTAAATATATATTTTATTGATTTTTTACAGAAAGGAAGGGAGAAGGAGAGGAATAGAGAGTTAGAAACATCGATGAGAGAGAAACATCAATTTGACTGCCTCTTGCACACTCCCTACTGGGGATGTGCCCGCAACCAAGGTACATGCCCTTGACCGGACTCGAGCCTGGGACCCTTCAGTCTGCAGGCCGACGCTCTATCCACTGAGCCAACCCGGTTAGGGCAGCTCTCTATATTTTGAAGATCCTGTTATTTTGTGTATATTGCAAATGTTTGTCCTGGGTTTTTGTTTGTTTTTTAAATGTTGTTCCTAGTGTTTTGACATATAAATTATCAATACTTGTGTGGTCAAATTATTAATCTTTTTTGCTTAATTGTATCCTCACCACCTGTAGTGTGAGCTCCATGAGATCAGGGACTGGCTCTGGACATAGAATCCCCCAAATCTAGGCCAGACCAGCAACTTCTGGAACCCCTCCCCAGCCTTTCCCTCATCCCTCCCCCCAACCATTGTTGGAGTAATAGCGTGTAAGTGCATCTTACAGTGTGATTTTTTTCCCAAGTTTCCTTTTCTTTCCAATGAAAAACCCTTTCTTTGGAACCCAACTCTGAGGTGGGACCTATGAAAGATGTTAGCCCTGGCCCATGCCCTGCTCCCAGTTTCTCCTGAAAACCCCAAACCTGCACGTCTCCTCCCTGTAGTCCAGGCACAGCACTTGGGGCAGCACAGCTATTTGGGGGAGAGCAGGGAGAATCCAGCACCCTCAGCCCAAGCTGGCCCCTGCTTCCCTGGGTCTCTGTCCGGATGCAGGAGCTTCTCGGAGATAGAAGGCAAGGAAGGATAGCTCTGCCATCAGGTGTGACCTTGGGTGCTGCTTTTCAGGTGGGGACAGTCCTCACAAATGGGCCCTTTGTCCTCAGCTTCCCCTGTCAGGGGGCTGCATTGTTCTCCCCAGAGGAGGGCACAATGGGGCATTGTGCACAACAGAAAGGGGCCCCTTGTCTGGCCTCCAGCTTGCTGGGCTCCAGGCTCCCTCTTTGGGTTTGCCCAGAGTGGGAGAGGCCATCAAAGAGGTCTGCCGGGAGCTCATGTTCTCATGTTTCCTCCAGGGTCCTCCTTCCTGGGACCTGACCGAAGAGGTCCAGTTCATCTGAGGGAGCGGACCCCACTGACAGGGCTTGGGTGGAGGATGGGCTCAGTTCTTGCCCATTCAGCCTGAATCTAATAAAAAATGCCCTGGTGTATCACTCGGCCATAAAAAGGTGTGAAGTATTGACACATGCTACCACATAGATGAACTGCAAAAGCAACATACTAAGTGAGAGAAACCAGACACACAAGGCCACATGTTGTCTGATTTCATTTATATGAAATGCCCAGAATAAGCAAATTCACAGAGACACAGTAGATCCATGGTTCCTAGGAGCCGGGGGAGGGGGATGAGGAGCGACTGCTAATGGGTACAGGGTTTCCTTGTGGGGTGATGAAACTGTTGAGTAACTTCATAGAGGTGGTGGTGGCACAATATTGTGAATGTACTAAATTGTACACTGAAAAATGCTTCATTTTACACTATGTGAGTTTCACCTCCAAACAACAACTTAAAAACATATGCCCTGGTGTTGTTTCAGAATCACCTAGAAGTCACTGCTTTTACCTGTCAGGATAGGTTGTGTCATTTACACCAAACCTATCTCTTCATCTACATTAGGGAGCATTGAACAGTTTTCGAATAATAATATTTAGATGTGGGTGTGTCTTATGCCGAAGGCGCTCCACTTAAAAGCAAAGAAAACCTTTTCTGCAAACCTTCGGCCAGCCACGGTGCCCAGAGCTTGAGCTCGTGCTGGAGAGGCACCAGGAGGCTTTGTTCTCAGCCAACAGCTCAGTGCCTGCACCACAGGCACGCTGGTCTCTCCACCAAGCAGTCTCCCGCCAGCACCAGGGGACTTGGGGTGGAGGGTGAGGTTAGGGGGGGTGTGTGTGCTCCTGAACCTATATTTTCAAGCAAAATACTGTAAGAGAAAAAGTCAAGCTGATATGGGAGAGAGAGGCTGTGAGGTGCTGAGACGAGGCCCAATTGCTTGGGGCTGGTTATAGGAGGACCCAGGGCCAAGTCAGAGAGAAAGCTGAGAAAAGGAGAGGGCAGAAGAGGGAGGGCTCCCCTGAGAGGAGCTGCCAGCTCAAGCTTGGGGCTAGTGTCATGGAGACCCACAAACAAGCTGGGGCCCCAAGCTGGGCCCATGTCCCTGATGGGCCCATCCACAGCTCCTCCAGCTCAGCTCTGGAGCCAGGACACACACAAGCCCAAGGGCTGGCGGCACTCCTAGCAGCTGAGAGACGACTTCACAGAGGAATGAGCCCCGTGTCAGCACCTCGTCCAGCTGTCCCTAGGCACCCTGGCCTGGCAGCCACCGCCACATCAGGACAATTGTCTCTGACGTGCATTTGCAGCTGTCTCTGGCACCCAGGAGAACCCAGCTTGGGCCCGAGTCTAATCGTGCACCCTTCATTTACCCTAATTTTTCATGTCTGGACATCTGTTGATGGGGAGTGCAGGACCCACTGGCACTAACTAACATCTGTTACTTTCTCTGGAAGGGTCATCAGTTTGGGCCCGTCCCACCATGACTGTCCAGCGGCCAAAACTCTCTGGTAAGGCTGGCAAGTGCGGGTGAGGGTGGGCAAGCAGGTGCTGGGCCATTTGCTGGTTGTTCTGGAACTGTGACTCACTCACAGGCGGCTGTTCTGCTTGGTTCACCCGGCTCTTCTGCCAGCACCCTCAGCTCCAGCCCCTGAGCCCTGTACCCCAGAAGATGTGGTCCTAT
Organism: Myotis lucifugus; assembly: GCF_000147115.1. NCBI lineage: Eukaryota > Metazoa > Chordata > Mammalia > Chiroptera > Vespertilionidae > Myotis > Myotis lucifugus. The sequence continues at coordinate 188,722 of NW_005871670.1, read as the reverse complement.
GTGGCCCGGAGAGCTGATGAGCCATGATTGCTCAGCAGAGTAGAAAGCAAAAAATTCCAGTGCAATTCCATTATCTGGTTATAGAGCTCTTGGGGGGGAGGGGGGGGTGCAGACAGGGGGCGAAGAATGTGGAGTTAAATTTTCTTTTTCTCTTACAGTCACATCCTAAACTGGAAGGAGTCTTGGGAATTGCCCAGGCCAGTGGTCACTAACAGGAGGCCTGTGGGCTGAATCCTGCCCACAGAGATGTATCAGTTATTGATTGCCACAATAATGCCATGTAACAAACAGTCTCAAAATCACAAGTCCCTGTGTCAGCCAGCAGTGCTACCCATCTGAGCTGGGCTCAGGCATGCACCTGTGGTCAGCTGAGGTCTGGGTGGCAGCAGGGCCCTGGCTGGCCATTAGGATGACTAGGGCCTCTCTCCAGCAGTCCACAGGCCCCAGGAGGTTGTCCACTCCTTCCAACCTCGCCTGCAGCAGCTTCCACATCTCCTCTCTGCCTGGCTCCTGATGCCACTTAAGACCAAGACCACTGATTTGGCCCACACCTCTTATTTCATGGTGGGGGAGGGGAGCTGAGGGGAAGCTTGTGTCCAGCGCCATCCCTCACCAGGTCTTCCCTTCCTGTGACCCTCCCCCCAGTGATTAAAGCACACAATCCATTTCTGGAAAGAGTGGGCGGCCTTCCTGTTACATGTTCTCCTTGAAGGCATGCCCAGATGGGCCCACCCGTAGGAGATGGTAATGAATTCACAAGCACAGAAAATACAATAAACACCAGGTGTTGGCCACTGCGTGCCTGCCATTCTACATACATCAACCCACACAGGCCCCGTGGTGCCCTCAGGACAGGCACTCCTGACCCCTCTACTGCCCATAGTGACCCCTTAACTTGTCAAAGTGAAAGGGCCACAGAAGATGACAACAGGTCCCGTGACCTTCAACACCCTCCTTTCCAGAATTCCAAAGCCTTCTTGCGGGGGCGGGGGGGCGGGGGGGGGGGAGCCTACAATTCCCTCCTACCTCTTTCCACACCCCAAGGGCCGTGGGCAGCCCCAAATGACAAACCACTCTACGGTTCCTCATTTTATACTTTCTAGAATGCTTTGCCAGCCTGAGCTTCTGGAGGGCAGGGCCCTGTGGGTCCTCACCCGCTGTCCCAGCACCACAGCAGCCCTGGCTTGGTGTAGAAGCTCCAGAAGTGTTTATGGGGAAAGCTACAGGATAGAAAACACCCTCCAGGATTTCAGGTTATGGACCCAGGTAGTGACTGCGTGAGGGGCTTTCTCTAACTCAGGATGGTCTACATGATGTTGAAAGCCACCAGAAATGTGCTTCTAACGCCCTTGGGTTGTGTCATTACTTCAAGGCACACTCAGGAACTTCCAGTTGGCTTGTGCAGACCACCTCTGCAAAGCCCACTCAGCACCGGCCGGAGGAGAAGCTACACACCCTCAACCATTAGGAAGCTCCAATCTAACTGCCCTTGGGGTCCCAGCTCCCTCCTCTCTGAGAACCAGCCAGGGATGTGGCCTAGATGATGGGGGCTCCTGCTCTTGCCTGACCAAAGAGCCCATTTCTTCTCACACTGACACTGGAGGTCACTGGGTGGGAACCACCAGTTTGAGCATCAAAATTGGCCCATATTCCGCAGTCCTCAGGTCTTGAGGCACAGGGGCCGGTGACTGCTGGATCCTATCTGTACATAACATGTCCCATGAGGAAGGGGACGTGAGGGTTTGCAGCTGAGAAAGTTGGGTCTGCACGAGCCAGCTCCATGTCAGGCCCTGACAGACCAACACAAAGAGGACCTGACAACTTCCTGCCCCTCTGCTCCTAATCTAGAGCCTGGGGAGGCAACACTTCCGGATGCCAGCTCCTTTAACAGCGCAACCGCCTCGCTTTGCAGGAGAACCATGCAGTTTTCTTCAACTTTGCCCAGTGTTCCTCTCTGAGGGGCATCTTAATTAAACCCTCCTTCACCACGTTCAGAAAAATAAATACCAGCAAAATAAGACAAAAAATAAACACTAAAAAAATAAGACAGCACAAATCTTTGACAGGTGTTTTAATTTGCCCGTGGTACTAATGCGTCTCGGGAACCTTCAGTCTGATAGAGGTGGTTGGGGCACTTCACTCAAAAAGAAGGGTTTCCTCTGTGATGTGTTTATTTCCATCCCCCATATGCCTTTCCCATTGGTACTTGACACAGGGCTCTACTTCGGAGGGTTCACATTTGGACAAGCTTCATCCAATCTGAAAGCTGAGCTTGGAAGGACGAGCAGCTCTCAGCACCTACTTGGGTTCAGAACACTGATTGTCTAGAGCTGACTTTGATGTCCTGGCTGCCCTCCTGCACATGGGTTGAGACAGCGTCTCTTGGCCCTTGTGGCTACTCAGAGCTCAGCGCCCACAAGAGAGAGGAGCTTGGTACACAGCACCAGGGGCCCAGGGGATGGTGAAGGGCAGAGGTCCAGAATGAGAGTGGGATCCAAAGGGGGATCTGGAATGAGCCTGGGATCTGGGGGTCCTGGGAAGTGAGGGTCTGAAATGGGGCTGGGGTTCAGGGTAGCTAAGGCCCATAATGAAGGTGGAGTCTGGGGTCCAGGGGACTGAGTGCTTGGTGTAGGGCTAGAGTCCAGGGATCAGCAGTCTGGTGCCCTGTAGAGCTCTTCTGCATGGACAAGGAGTGGAATTCATTGGCTTATGGGATGGACATGTCCAGAAGGAGGCATAGTCTGATCCCAAGTCTCTAACACCTCAGCAGACTCAGTCTCCTTAGAAGAAAATGGTCCTAGGGTGTGGCCTGACCCCTGGTGCTCTCTCTACCAGGGAAAGCTCGCTGCATGTTGAGATTCCCAGGACTCTGCCTGAGGATGTTTTTTGGCTGCAGAAGCATCTCTGCTTGCTGTCAGGGATGTCGTGCCGAGAGCTAATGGCTGTGGGTGGGGTCAGTGCCCACAACCTGGGGAGAGATGGATGGGCACAGCCGGGAGCTTGGGGGCTGCTCCCAGCAGTGGGTGAGTGGAAGCCAGAGCTGACACCGCAGCTGTTCCTGACCCATCTGCACACCCACATGACACCAGGCAATCACATTGGGGCTCATGTCCCGTGCATGGGACCTGCGCCCATCACAGGCTGGCCTGGAACACCCTGGCCCTTCAGGCAGAGAGGGGAGGACTCCTGCATGATCTTCCCGTGTCCTCTGAAAGCACGGAAGGGCGACGACTGGACACAGCCAGCTCTCAGTGGGCATCAGCCCAACCAAAGGGCCAGCTTTGAACCCAAACCAGAAATTCCGCGTCAGCTGGCACACTAAGTCCGGGAGGGGTTTCAGCGAAAAGCTTGGCCCAGAGATCCGAGTCTGTTACTAGGGGACACTGGACTCCTGCGAGCCCCTCTCCTCTTCCTGGAGACGCAGTAGGGCAGGATGAGGCTGCATGATGGAGCTCCTGCTCAGGGCCACTAGCCCATCCCTGCCCTGGATGTTTGGTTTCTGCAGAACGGCCAGCAATTAAAAGCACCAATTAATCTCCGAGGCCAAGCCAGAGTTTCTGGGATGTGATGCCCTCCTCGTCAGGCTGGCTCATAGATAGGCCCAGGCCAGGGCTGCAGACACAGGGGACATGCTGGCTTCGGGGCTCACAGGCCCACGTGGCCTGCCCTCAACACCTTTCTCTTAAAGACTGTAAAAACTATCAACATGGCCTCCCTGACTGTCCAAGACCAGGCCAGGCAGAGGATGGGCAGGGCAATGCAAGGAGTGACCGCTGGGCGCCCTCCTCCATGGTGGCATTGAGCCCTCAGCAGCCCCTTGCTTCCCACTCAGCCTGTCCGGTGCTCAGCAGGTGGGCTTCCTAAGCCGGCTGCCCCCTAGAAGACATGGGTGTCTCAGTGCCTGGAAGAGGTTTCCTAGCGCTCTCCAGGTCAAGATTGGCCAGGCCTCAGGTCTCATAGGCATAGGAGGTACCTACTAGCCCAGGGGTGGGCAAACTTTTTGACTCGAGGGCCACAATGGGTTCTTAAACTGGACCGGAGGGCCGGAACAAAAGCATGGATGGAGTGTTTGTGTGAACTAATATAAATTCAAAGTAAACATCATTACATAAAAGGGTACGGTCTTTTCTTTTTTTTTTAGTTTTATTCATTTCAAACGGGCCGGATCCGGCCCGTGGGCCATAGTTTGCCCACGGCTGTACTAGCCCATACCCCCTTCCTTCTTTGCAGGTGTCCTGGGACCTGTGCCAAAGGATATGGGTGCATCAGCTTTCCTACACTCCAGGGCTGACAGTCCAGACTTTGCCAATCAGATAATTTCCCTGGAACCACAAAGCCCTCGAAATGAAGGTGAGGTCAAGTGAATTGGGGCAGGTGGGGGCAGGAAGAAAAAGCTGAGGGAAGGGGAGGCCAGAAGGCAGACTGAGAAGGGGGTTCAAAGAGTTGTCCCTCAAGCTTTAAGTCATGGTGACCTCACTATTCTCGGATGCCCTGTGCTTTCTGCTGCCTCAGGGCCTTTGCATAAGACCCCATCCCCACCCTGGGAGTGCTCTTTCCTCTCTCTCCAAGAGACTGGAAGCTTCAGGTCTTAGCTAACTGTCACTTCCTCAAAGCCGCCTTCCCTAGCCCCTCCCCACCCCGCCCCATGTGGTGTGTCTCAGCCTCTTGGCCACCTCTTCAACTCCAGCATCTTTCAGACAGGGACCCTGCAGTGTGGTTCTGTACTGCGTTGCCCAGAAAAGCCCCTGGCACCAAGCAGGGCTTCATCAATTCCGGTGACACACAAGAACCAGCTGCAACCAGCTTGCTCTCCAAAGGCCACATCCTGTGTCCATTCAGGGCCTGCCTAGTAACTGAAGACCTGAAGCAAGGTCAGCACTAATGGGAGATGAGGCTGGACAGTACACGGCAAGCTCAGATGCCTTTGAGACGGCCTGGGTGCTGCCCCACGTGTCAGCAGCCCCTCCTGGACTGTGTGGGGACTGCACCCTCCTGGAAGTTCGCATTTGCTTTCCGTGGCCTGGGCCAAGCCCGGGTGGGGAGCTGCCCCTGCCCACCCATCCCACTGGAGCATGGCTTGCACATATATGACAGAGGCTGCCCACTAGCAGCCCCCCATCAGTCCTGGGGTGGTCAATGCAGCCCAGTAGGGTCTAGAGAACCACACATGGCACATCACTGTGCGAACTGGTCTAGCACTGGACTCCCTTCTTTCCCTCCAAGTGTCCCAAAAGTCACCTGTCTGTGTCTTAGGGACTCGGGCATGGCTGTGTGGTACCCCTTGTGGGTGGGTTGGGAGCGGGGAGAAGCTGCCTTGCCCGGTACATGCAATGCAGGCTGTGCCTCATTTTCCTGGGAGAGCTCTTCTTGAAAACCCAGATCTGGCGCTAGAGGGCATACTGGGTGAAGGAAGGGGTGGGACCTGCTCCCCAGGGGCAGGACAAGTTGGGCTAGGTCTGTCATCCATGTCCCCTGCCTTTAAACCCTGCTTTCACTTGCGTTGGTCCTGTGGAGGCCCCCAGGCAGCCCCCACTGGGGCCGTCCCACAGTGTCCTCTTGACTGCAGAGTGGGGACCCATGTGGAAGGCAGGACCTCCAAAGGAGACCACTACAGACCAGCAGGGGACCCAGCAAAAGGAGGCAGGTGGCAGGAAGGGAGGCCAGAGGACAGGCCACTCTGGAGGCCAGCTCTCCCCCTGCCACCAGCTGGGGGCCTCTCAGCACGCTGCTCGCCTTAAAGACCAAGCGCCGCCCCCACACTCTGGGGCATGTTCCCCCAAGGTGGAAAGTGGGGCTCACTGACCTTTGGCAAGCGGGTTAGTCCAAGAACAAATACAAGAAGCCTGCCAGTGGCAGGAGACCTGGGCCGGAGCATTCCAGATGCAAGGGAATGCAAGGCTGCTTCGGGGCTGGCCCGTGAGGAAAGGGCGGTCGGGACGGTCTTAACGGGCTCTAAGTTCTGAGTGCGGCGTCTCCGTTTCTAAAGAATTGACAGGCGCGGGCGGGGCGGACCTGTTGGGGGTACGGTCTCCTGCGCCAGGGTGAGGGCCAGAGGCGCGTCCCGTGCAGTCAGAGGCTTCGGCACCACCCGCCGACTTTCAGTTTGAATTTTTCTGGTGACAGACCAGCCCCTCCTGCTGCCAGAGAAACGGCGTCACTCCTTCGGTTCCAACGGCTACTCGCCGAGGCGTCCGTGACAGGAGCGCAGCTGGCGAACCCGGCGAACCCGGCGCCTTTGCCTTGGGCCACGGGGGCTCGCGGGCCACACGCACGGGGACACCCGACCGGGAGGCTGCATGGCGAGGCTCTACACGGCCGGTCTGTCACCTCTCGATGGGGTTTGTCGAAAGAATCCGTGCCGCCTCTCGGGACCGTCGGCCTAAGGCCAACTCGCGGGAGCGGCCTAGGGCGGGGGACTCGGAGCTCGCGGCCCCGGGCACGATCCTCGGGGAAATGTC
>NW_005871670.1:174235-181175 GCF_000147115.1 Myotis lucifugus | reverse complement strand
ATTCAGATACCACCACATGTGTGTGCGTAGCGATCTCTCTCTGACTATCCACACCCGTCGCGCGCTCGTCCCGGATCCCGCAACCCTGCGCCATGGGGTGCCGGTGGGGGGGAGCTCACGATGCAGGTTAAGAACTTGTTGGGGGTCCTCACGGGGATGAAGTTTGCGCAAGAGAGCGGCTGGAGGATCGGGGTGGCTGCGGCAGAGTGACGCAGTCGGGCTACCTCGGTGACCTCGGTCCCAGAGCGGCCGCAGCGCAGCCGGGCATCGGACCCGGTGCGCATCCCCGGTGCGCGTCCCTCCGCGTGCGGGCCAGATGCTGGACATGAGCGAGTCCCGCGCCCAGCCGCCCTGCAGCCCGTCTGGCACCGCCAGCTCCATGTCGCACGTGGAGGACTCGGACTCGGACGCGCCGCCGTCGCCTTCGGGTTCCGAGGGCCTGGGCCGCACGGCGGGCACGGGGGGCAGTGGCCGGGGCGACTCGGCCGAGGCGGCGGACGAACGCTTCCCAGCCTGCATTCGCGACGCCGTGTCGCAGGTGCTCAAGGGCTACGACTGGAGCCTAGTGCCCATGCCTGTGCGCGGCGGCGGCGGAGGCGCGCTCAAGGCCAAGCCACACGTGAAGCGGCCCATGAATGCCTTCATGGTGTGGGCGCAAGCGGCACGCCGTAAGCTGGCCGACCAGTACCCGCACCTGCACAACGCCGAGCTCAGCAAGACGCTGGGCAAGCTGTGGCGGTGAGTGTCCCCAGTCCGGGGCAGGGGCTGCGAGTGAGTTCTGGGGGGCTCTGGGAGGTGGCGCTACGCCCGGTCTCGGCCCTGCTCCCAGTGGCTGTTCCCAGGGCGAGCCCTAGTGGAAAAACACCCTCTGGCCAGCAGGGACCAGGCGCGGGCCCTCCGGGTGTGGGCCCACAGAAGGCAGTAGCAGGAGTGTGGCACCCTTGCCACATTCCTGGAGCCTGGAATGGGAATAGCCTGCCTAAGGTGGTGGCTGGCATGCAGAGTTGGGGGTGGGGGGTATGTGGCCTCAGAGCCTGGAAGTCTATTCCTACCCCAGGAAAGGTTGCCTCGGTCCGGGAGCAGGACACAGCGGTGGGCAGCATGCTGTGTCTGGAGGTGCCACTCCTTGGAAAGGGCAGAGGGAGGTCTGCTCCGCTGGCACCTTCCCCACACAGCTGCACACTTTGGCATGGTGAGGCTGGTGGCTTTTGTCGAAAGTTGGACAGCAGCAGTGACAAAGTTGCTGCTCAGGACAGCCCACCCCACCAAACGCTCTCTACTTGGTTTTAAAATGGATGGCTTTGGGTTCAGGGCACCCGTTCACTGTTTTCTGCCCCTCACCTCGTGAGTGGGCGATCAACGCTTGCATGTTTGTCTTCTGTGCTCCTGTATCTGTCTGTCTGGGGCATCGTGGACTTGTGTCTCTGTGCCCCAAAGCCCTGTCTGCAGGCAGTTACAAGTGAGCTTCTGGAAGAGTCTGAGAGGCCAGTGTGTGGTCTGAGACTCGTTGAGAACCACTGAATTTTGTCAGAGTTTCTGGAGGTCCGAGAAGCCCGGCTGCCTGAGAAGTCCCCCCTGAGATCCTGGAAAGCTCGCTTTGTCCATAGCATATTCTCAGCTGGGTCCTGCCCTCCTCCCCCGCCTGCCTTAGAGTGCCCATAAAGGAGGAGACAAACACAGGCTGAGCTGGGGGAGTCAGAAGAGGAAGAAGGAGATGAGATTTGGGTCTTGTTATCGCTCCTTCTGTGACTTTATTGAGCACACAGATCTCACCAATGGCCCCATGGCTCAGAGAGGGGGAGCACTGCCTGGCGTCCCCCAAGGTTCGGGTACACGCATGCTTTCCTGGTCAGGGTCATCCGGGTCCCCTTCTTGTACTTCATCTGGGCACAGTCCAGCTCCCAGGCAGCGTGGACACGGGTGCTGGCTTGGACGCCCTTGCCATCCTGATTGTGCCCTTGGCTCTGCAGCCTGCTGAGTGAGAGTGAGAAGCGCCCTTTCGTGGAGGAGGCCGAGCGGCTGCGGGTTCAGCACAAGAAGGACCACCCCGATTACAAGTACCAGCCGCGCCGGAGGAAGAGCGTCAAGACAGGCCAGAGCGACTCGGACTCAGGCGCCGAACTGGGCCACCACCCCAGCGGTGCTGTGTACAAGACTGACTCGGGCCTTGGCGACGCACACCACCATGGGGACCATACAGGTTGGCTCCTGGGGCCCCCAGCGTCTGAGAATCGCCAACGGGAGAAGTGGGGGTTCTGGACATGGCAGAGATGGGCAGTGGCGGGCGGGGGCGGGGGGGGGGGGAGACAGGGGCTCACTCCCAGGGCAGGCACCCACAAGAGGGCCAAACCTTTCTTGGGTATCCCCCCAAAGCTCCCAGTGGCAGCTGCTTCCCATGCGTGCTCTGGGGGTGAGTGGGTACCCTGCTTAGCCCCTCTGAGCTTGGCACCCTGTGGCATAGGGCTTCTGTCCTAACCGAAGGCATCTTTGCCTCCCTTGGCCTGTTTGCTGGTTCTGCTGCCAGCATGGTGGTCAGCAGCCCCGCTTCAGGAACCCACTGACCGGGGTGCAGTCTTGGCCCCGAAGCTGGCTAAAGCCATGGCCAGGTTTTGTGTGGATTGTGTTGCTATCACGCGCACAGGCTGGGCGCTCCTTGAGAGCTTCCTAAACATGGTCGTCTCTTCTTTCTCCACTCTGGTGTTCACCGTGGGGCCTCCTTGGCCCCAGGTCTTTCCATAGAACAGTGCCTAACGGAATTTTCTCAGGCAGGGAGTGAGGTCTGGGTCTGGTTTTGCTGGAATTTCTGGGAAATGTACAGGAACAAAAAGCTGTTGATTCCTACCTGCGGCTGTTAGCGGGCTGGTTTTCCTCCCGTGTGCATGTCGCCAGCCTGCCGGCCCTGCCAGCCCACCCCCCACCCCACAGAAGGGGCATTCATCCCTGCAATGTGTTCTGACCCTAGGGCAGACCCACGGGCCACCCACCCCACCTACCACCCCCAAGACGGACCTGCACCAAGGGGGCAAGCAAGAGCTGAAGCTGGAAGGCCGCCGCCTGGTGGACAGTGGGCGCCAGAACATCGACTTCAGTAACGTGGACATCTCAGAGCTGAGCAGTGAGGTCATTGGCAACATGGACACCTTCGACGTCCACGAGTTTGACCAGTACCTGCCCCTCAACGGCCACTCGGCCCTGCCCACAGAGCCGGGCCAGCCTTCCACCTCTGGCTCTTACGGGGGTGCCTCCTACTCACACTCCGGGTCCGCGGGCATTGGAGCATCCCCCGTGTGGGCCCACAAGGGAGCCCCATCGGCCTCCGCATCACCCACCGAAGCAGGTCCCCCTCGGCCCCACATCAAGACGGAGCAGCTGAGCCCTGGCCACTACGGCGACCAGTCCCACAGCTCTCCAGGCCGTACCGACTACAGCTCCTACAGCGCCCAGGCCAATGTCACCACGGCCGCCTCGGCTGCAGCTGCCAGCTCCTTCACCAGCTCCCAGTGTGACTACACCGACCTGCAGGCCCCCAACTACTACAACCCATACGCTGGCTACCCGTCCAGCCTCTACCAGTATCCCTACTTCCACTCATCCCGCCGGCCCTATACCTCACCGCTGCTCAGCAGCCTGTCTGTGCCACCTGCCCACAGCCCCCCCAGTAACTGGGACCAGCCCGTGTATACCACCCTGACCAGACCCTGAAGGCACCATGGTTGAGTGGAGGGGGCCGGCGTGGGCAGAGGAGAACTTTATCTCTGGAAAGACAGAGCCTCTGAGGTCTCCCCGGAGGTGTTGGCCAGCGAGGTGAGAAGAGGCAGCCGTGGGTGCCCAGCTCTATCAAGTGCCTGCTGACGTGCGCAGGAGACCAACCGAGCCCCTTTGCTTTGCGTCCAGATCTCCGAAATCCGTTAATGGACAAAGCCCTCTTGCCCTCCTCTCTCTTTGTGGTGACTGGCAACTTCGAAACGAAGGATGGCCATTCGGTCCCTCTTCTGCGCAGACACCAGCGCCTTATGGAGCCACGGTACAAAGGACAAAAGGAGGGAAGAGGCACTGGGTCTCCAGGCCCCCTTCGTTCTGAGGTCCTGGCCAGTCTCAGCACCAAGAACTCCCAGGACCAATGGATGAGAATTCCGCGGCGAAAGGGCACACCCGCAGCCTTGGTGGGGATGCGTTCGCAGAAGCAGTTGGGCAGGGATGCATCCGCAGGAGCACCTTGGCGGGGATGTGTCTGCAGGAGCATCTCTGGGGACCAGCTTGTTAGCTCCGAGGTGTTCCTTGTAGTTAGGGCTCTTCCGAGGAAGGTTTGGCTGTGATTAACACTTCTCTCTTTTTATTTTATTTTTTTTTTAAATTTTTAATTCTTGAAGCTCAAACGTGTTTGATTTGTTTTGAAAGCTGTTAAGATGTATTTATGTCCTGTATTATTTTATCTTTAATGAATGAAGTAATTTGTGCAGATAGTAGAATTTAAGATAAAATGGAAGCCTGGGAGCTGAGGACTTGGGCCAGGAGGGCAGGTGGGGTTGGGACCCTGGATCGGGGCCCAGGCTTCCTGGAGGCTGCTGGGACGGTGAGGGAGAAGGAATTTGCCTTGTAGTGTCTCTGATCAGGTTGGGGTGCTCCTGGCACCAGGTATTAACTTGAGATTTAGGAGGCAGGGACATCATTGAGTTTCATCCCTGCTCACAACCGTGCTAAGTGGTAGAGACGGGAATTTCCTGGGATGTGGTGGCTTCAGACACACGTTAATCTTGGCTCTTAGGAACCAGGCGCCACCTCCAAGCTGTGAAACTAAAACCTTCTTCACTAAGCGTTTTTAGATTCTTCATTTTAGCTGAATAATACCTGACTTACCTGTACTGCTTCCGCTGTACGCTGAGCTATGATAACTGCCAATTTTATGGAAACTCGTGCCTTTAAACTTTGTAAATTTAAATACATGGAAGAAGTTGCTTCTTTTTACTTTTTCTACTTTCCTACCTTTTTCTAGAGAAGTCTTTTTTGCATATCTCTTTCTGTGGGTGGGGGTGGGGAACTGCAACACACTCGTTTTTATGCAATCTATTTTTCAGTGTTGAGTTTGGACTTTTGCTCTCACTTACCTGCTGTGGTGTTTCACTACTTTCTGACCAAGCCATGCTAACTTTTGTACAGATTGATGTGATAAAATTAAAAAAAAAATGCTTTCTATCTACATGGGCTGCAGTGTTTGTTGCTTTCCCTAAGCCTGGGGATGTGGGGCTCCAAGGCCCTCGAGCCCCATTTTGAAGGCACTTGGCCGGGGCAGAGGTGGGCTCGTTGAGCCTCGGAGGACGTGGGCCGTCAGAGCTCCTGGACCCAGCCAGACCCCAACCCAAGGTGGGGCCCCGTCTCCATCCCAGGGGGGTGACGAGACCTCCCTCCCTTTTGGGCACCGTGTCTGAAATTGAACATGACAAATCTCAGAAACCTCCAGGAAGCTGGCGATGCATCTTCCTTCCTAGGGGGCCTCCTCAGTAGGCAAAGCGGGTCCAGATGGGCCAGATTCAGGGGCTGTGGTTTCCTCCCAGGCAAATCCCAGAGTGGGTTTCTGGGTGGCTGACGGCATTTTTCGGGCGCTGGCACAGGGCCAGGCTGGGAGCGGGATAAAAGCCGCCCTGCAGGAGCCAGGCAGGGTTGTCTGGTTGGCGGAAAGTGTTTCTAGGGAGAAAGCGTTGTGGGGAGTGACAGCAAGCAAGGGGCAGCCTCACCCCCTGGCTGGGCCTCCCCGGCACACGCGGCTGGTTCGGGGGCCTCTCGGGGCTGGGGGGTAAGAGGAAGATTATGCTTCTCATGAGAACCTAGATACATGAGGCAGCTGCCTTTGCAATTTTAATGGGGTGGCCCAGGTAGGGGGGCATTCACCCCTTTCCCTCGCCTGCCCAGCCGCCTGCGTGGCTGCAGTCCAGGGCACGTCCCTCGCCCCATGCTGGGGAGCCGCGTCCAGGGCCTGCCAAAAGCAGTGTTTGGGAAGAACTGTCCGGGTTTATGAGGGTTGGTGTGGTCCAGGGTGTGCCAAGCCTCCGGGGCAAGGCGGGGTACGGGAGGGGGCTACAGAAAGCCAGGCTCCCTGGACTTTCACAGCCCTCTGCCTGCATGGAACTGGCCCAGCTCGTCCTGTGCCCAGCCAAGGGCTGTCCAGGCCCATATGGCCCTCAGAGCCCTCCCATTGACACCCCAAACGGAGGAATCCCGTCATCCAGCTCGCTGATAGGCGAATGAGGCCGCCCCTTTGCTGCTCTGGGCTCGCTCAGGCCTTGCCAGGCTCCCGAGGGCTGAACTTTCTGCAGTTTTGTTTGGATTTGGCAAGGCTCCTGTGTGTTAACTCCTGGGGGCCTGGCTCTCCTTCCCCCCCAACCTACCCTGGTGTCAAAGCCTCATGGCGCTGGGTCCTGGATGGGTTTCCACGGGTTCCCTACCCCTGAGCTCATGAAGCTTCAGGGAGAGGGAGGACAGTTAGCTACCCCTCTCCTGGGGAGGCCGTGCCCCTGCCTGCGCGTGAAGACGAGATGCCCTGCCCTTTCCCCTGCCTGTCCCCGGCCCCCTCCCCTCCCTGGAGGCCCTCGGCTGGCTTCCTCTCTAGGAGCATTCTCGGGCACTCAAGGGCCCCTGGGGTCTCTGCCTCCCGCAGTGACACTCAGGGGAGCTGAGGTGGGATGCCCTTGGGAGTCAGGACCTTCTATGAAGAGACTGCCCCGGGCCCTCTGGCTGGTGAGGGGTGTTTCAGGAAGCTCCCTGGGTGGTAAACATTATTTCACAAAGGCCGGGCCCCGGGCCCCTGGGCCTGGCCTGGGTCCCAAGGCCCCGGGGGGGGGTTTTGCCCCAACTTGGGGAAGGGCCCCTGGTTTTCCCTTCCGAAGAAGCCCCATCCCCGGGATGGGCTTAGTGGGGAAAAGTCCCCCATTTTTTTATTTTCCCC